>NW_015112814.1:519602-521448 GCF_001443285.1 Poecilia latipinna
AGCCCCGCCTCCCGGGAGGAACGGCTATGGGCCGGTGAACTCATATGGTGTTTGAGTGATTGCACGCTTACGGTGTGCTGTGCGCGTGTGTTGTGCGGCCATGTTTTTGTGGGGTGCTCGATTTTCAGGGCGAGCGCAGGTTAATAAGGTTCCTAATCAACTTTTTATTATTAGTAATGTTATTCCGTGCCACCTCATTGCGAGTCTCGCCCCTTCATGGCTCGGTGTTTAATCTCAGCAGCGTTGTAACAAAGCTTCCACCTCAAACACTGCCTCTAAATGTCGACGCAGACCTTCTGAGGCTTATTACTGCTGTTGGTTAAGCTACGGACCAGCCTCGCATTTCAATACCTCGAGTAATCGGTAAACCTATTTTACTCCAAAAGGGTTTTGCATAGAAATGTAATTAAAACAATTGATAAAGATTTGGTGTAACAGCTTAAATAGTCTTCGGTCAACGCAGATTTAGACATGAAACAGTCACACGCACAGCTGTGCAGATTCGAGAAAAAGTAGGAAGACATTTTTAAAATGCAATTAGTATGCTATACAGTTCCTCATACTCAACATCAAAATGTCAGAATATTTTAGACTTTTAAATATGTATTTTAAACACATTTTAAGTGTTGATTTAAAGAAAAGAAAAAGAATCAAATTCCAATTTGAAATACAAAGTAAATTTTCTCTACGTATAACAACCACAAAATCAAATGTGTCTAATTGTTAACCAGCAAAGTGTTTGATTCATATTTATCATTCCAGTGCTATGAGCTCAAACCCACATCAAAATGGGTTTTCAAATACTAACTTTGAGTTTACTGAATTGTCTCACCAACACCCAACTTTGACTCAATTTAAACTTTGTGGACTAATCTTTCTGTGGCACGAAACCAGCCAATTACTGTTAACTGTACCAATTCTTTCAAGACGAGTGGTCAGAGAAAGCCAGCCAACACTACGTCAGAAGCTTGTTTCTGAATTAAAAACACTGAGAGGCTGAGGATCAACTTACAAAAGGACATTTAACCAAATATAAGTCTGTGTTTGTGTGAGCGCACATATGAGCCCTGCATGTATAATTCTGAGTACATTTGGAATTTCTTGGTAATTTGTTTGGATATGTGATTAATATTCATAGTTATGATAAGTGCATGTGAACTTATGCCCGGAAGTGTACAGTCACTACATTTAAATTAACCTTAGACATGGGTTTAATAGAACAAAATATTTATGAAAAATCCATCTGAGACATATTGTCGAAGGGTTTCGTGGATAAAACATGGCGATTACGTTCCGATGTGTGAAATTAAGTCGGAGACCCATATGAGCATTAACATTTTTTGCTGCGGGGATACAACCTCTCCGACAACTGAAAACAGATGAATTTTGTATCACTTCAGTCGACTGAGAGGTCCGAATTATTCCACACTTCCACCATTGCCTCATTTCATTACGACAGTACAAGCACCAAATCGAGGCTGTTGTTGACTTTATTATTACAATAATTAACCAGCACAGTGAAGAGCAATAAATCCATGCAGAAAAAAAGCCTTTCTGTCAGAGTTTCGAAAAAAGAAGAAATTAATTCCTGTGTGAGTTCAGGGGATTGGTAAGGAAAATCTAAATCTCTCGGGCCAAAAGTTGTTTGCTAAATTGTGAGATTGCCGCATTCGGCTGATCTGTGTAATTCATGAGCCTAATTAAGTAGGGGGATTTGAGTGGAAAAGTTGATTGACGTGGGGGCAGAGGGTGGAGAAAGAGGAATGACTGATGGAGAATCATCCACCTATGTTGTTGAAAAATGAACTAATAGCAATCTACGATGAAAAGCTCAACTCAGTCTTAA
>NW_015112814.1:525796-594880 GCF_001443285.1 Poecilia latipinna
CAGTGAGAATGCATTGAATGCATTCTCACTGATAAGATTTCTACTAGATTTCTTTTAGTTCTTAACATAATAAATGCTATATTTGAGAGAAAATGTGGTTGTTTACTTATCTAACATTACAAAGTGAGAAAACGGCAATGTTTTTTTTTTCCCCCATAAGACACGACTGGCTCCCTGCAGAAACTAATTAATGTATTGCAGTTCATAAACTCCCTGTGTTGAGAATACCTCAAGTGTGTAATCATCCAATTATATGGCAAAATTAAACGACACAGTGACCTGCATAACAAGTCCTCGCTACTAATGTCACAGCATTGTTTACATATGTCACAGTCCAAAAACAAGTGTAAACCCAAGTCATGTCGGGTGTATTTCGCAATCTGAAGAATAAAACCTAACAAAACAAAGTGCCTTGCTACTTGAAACATTATGTTATGCCAGTTTGTTTTTACTTATGACACTCAGCTTTGGCTCATTTGTATTCTCCCTCAAGAACACAATGCTCCCTTTGCTGTCTTTTCTTTCCCGATTTTCCCTGTGTCTGTGCGCGTGTGCGTGCGTGTGTGTATTTTCTCTGCAGAAATTTCCGAAATGAACAAACGCTGCTCTGAAATGCTTATTGACTTTAAGATGCAAAAATCCAACGGCGTGATCTGCAAGGTCAGATTTGGTGAATTTCAACTATTTCTGGTCCCGGCAGATTGCTGTGTCACGCACGTTGACTGACTTACAAAGGCCGCGTTATTACAGGCATCTGAAGAGCAGATGCAGACAGGCGTTTTTAAGAATGTGTAGGCCCTAATGCAAGCTCTTTAAAATCTTCATCCAGCACTCCTTGTCACATACATTTTCAAGGAGATGCGGTGATATTTGAGTCATTCAAAACTTGTCCTTTTGGGAGATTGAAGATATATTTAGTAACTTTTAATTGGCTTGGAGGGGTAAGCAGAGAAAGATTGATTCATTCAGATAAAAAAGACAAGTGTGAGAATCTGTGTGACTTTGTTTAGATAAAACGTGACAGTAGGTGGAAGGATTGGCGAGCATCCACTGGGCTCTAATTATTAGGAATTTCATCTCTGCTTGGTCTAATGGCGCAACATTTCATTCGAAGCAGTTACAGACTTTGTTTTGCAACAGAGGTCCATCTTCTAATCTGAAGTTTTTCAGTGTGGGTGTAGTCTTCTGTTAAATCTTCGCTTTATGTCATTTCCAGAAATCTGGTTACTGAACGGTGGGTCAGTACAGACCAAGGCAAACATAGTAATTTATTAAAAACATGTTTACCTGAATTGTCCCCTGTGTTAACCAGGGAAGCAGCCAAGAGGGACTGGATTTCATCTTGAGCCTTTTTGATGTTTATGTTAGCGTTCCACCCAGTCTGACTGAACTTCAGCTATTTTACAAAAAGGAAGGGCAAAAGTATCCGTCTCCAGATTTGATCCAAGAAAGTACTGAATTAGGCTGAATACAAATATACAGGATGCTTTTCCGATTTTACTTTTCTCTATCCTTCACAATTGCACAATATTTCGTTAGTCTACAAAATAAAATAGATGAAATGTTGTGGCTGTACAACCAGTAATTTACAACCAGAGACTAGAGGAGCAGCAGGACAAAAAGAGGACAAACATCAGGCTGCAGGTATTCAGGTGGGATTGACATTTTTTTTGGACAAGACAAAAGAGCCCACCGATAGAGGGGGCCATTTCTGTTCCCACTGTCTGCGGTGGAAACCAACCACCTGTTTTAGAGCTGCTGCATTAAATGAATGCGTGTGTGCGTCTTCAGCTGAGATAAATAAAAACTGTTTTTCTAAATGACATTTTCATCTGTGCCAGCCTGTTGATGCAGTCTGCTGGCGACACAAACAATCTGCTGGTTAGCAGTGTCTTTCACTGCGTGGGCGCAGACGTCTGTTGCTTAACTGCGAAGTACGCTTGAGTGCCTGTGAGTGTATGTCGCTTTCTGCGCACACTTACTCTCCACTGTGAGAGTGATGGGCTGACTGGTTTTGTTCTCCCCGTTCTTGTCATTCACTGCTTGGGCGTAGTACCGTCCTGCATCTGGGGCCACGGTGGACAGGATGACCAACGTGTTGTCCAGAGTGATGGCACTGATGAGGAAGAAAAAAAAAATAATAATAATAATAAGAATAATAATAATCATTAGATGCAGATTTAAGTCTGTCACTTTAGCTATAGCTGAGCCTCCAGACTGACATGAACGTAGTTGATTTTTGTTCCATTAAGGAACATCTTCACTCTGCTCTTGTGCTTAAAATTTCCTCCACACCTAACCAACTATACATGTGGAGACACACACACATACACACACACACACACGCACACACACACACACACACACACACACACACACACACACACACACACACAAACCCACACACAGACCCACTCAGATCATTAAATCAGTGAATAGTTGTGTCTTACAGTCAATACATCCTAAGGGTAGACTGACACACCAGCAAGCACATAAGTTATTTCTAAAAAGCGGCACACAAAGACATTTTATGAGCACTTCCATCTACAGTTCACTGCAATTTTTAATTGTCTATTGTTATTTTCCATTTCTGAAAAAACCGAAGGGATTTCCTTTGTTTGAGTTTTGTTTGCCCGTGTGGAGCTTGTTCTGCACATACCAACACTAATTAATGGGACCTTTGACATAATACAATAGTCCTTTTGAAGAATATTTGCAAGACTTGAGATGTGAACATAGTAAATCTGTATTAATCCTCTTCCAGTTGGAGAGGAAATCAATTTAAAAGTGCATCCCAAAACCAGTTTCAGAGTTATCATCACATACTGATAGCCATTGCTTAAACAAACTTTGTATCTAGCGCTTGATATTTGATTTGTCTCACAAAACTGAAGTTTCATTGTCAGCTTGTTTCACTATTTTGCTGTCGGATAAAATCTACTTTTCTGAAAAACAAAGTTTTGTATTCTGTGAACGTCTCTTGGAAACACAACAGGAGGCATAAGCCAACTGATCAGAGTACTGCCATAGGGCTCCAGACTTTTTAGACAAAAACGTAAAAAAAATTATGGATCCATTTGTTAAAAAGAACTGGAGCAGACTGGAATGGATTAAAAGAAAAAAAACACACCAAATTTCAACAATCATTTAGAGAAAATGCATAAAGAAAACCTTAACTCTTTGTCGAAAGTCAAGAAGTTAAAGCTAAAAGATTATAGTTTGGCTAAACTTTGGACAAACCAAGCAAAATGAAATCAATCACAAACAAGAACGTCCACTTTGATATCCATTGCATTCTTCTTTATCCAATATTTGTGCTGCATTTGTTTTAAAGTGAAGCAAATCTTTTTTTTTTCTTTCGCATCAGGGAGGAGTGGGTTCTCCTTAGCATTTGTGCACAGAGAAAGCACAATGCTGAATATATGACTGGATGAAGTCTTGACTGGATAAATCTATTTGCTTTGTAGCATTTAAATCAACATAAGAATATCTTATTGTTGACTAGTGTTTTTTTTTTCTTGTTCATACACAAAGTGAAGAGGAAACCTTCACTAAATTACCCTACGCTGTAAATTAATTCCTCAAAAGTCAGTTTGAGAATGATCTTGAGATTTGTAAAATAAAAAGAAAAATTATACATTTCTGATGCTTTTTTTTGGGATTAAATCTAAGCTGCTGGGGCAAAATAGAGGTGACTACACAATCCATACCTGGCAGGGTTCCTTTTACCAATTTTCAGTTTGATCTTGGAGAGGAAATTTATACTTTGCTATCCAATTGTGTTTCTTTATTCGAATTCTATGGCTGTTGAAAGGAATTGCATTTCTGGGTAATAGACTTACATTTATTTTGCCAAGCAGTAAAACATACAAATATTTGCTGTGTCAAAGCTACAACCAAAAAATATTCATAAAATTACCCTCCCCAAATTTTAAAGACATCCTTTGCAAACTTTTCTACAAACATCAGTGTCTCGACAGACCAAACGCCAGCTACCCTGACAGGTCAGGGTATTTGCAAAGAGCCTGTGAAATGAAAGTTGACATTAAGCATGTGGCCAGATTAGACTCTTCTTATATCAGCCACCATCTGCCTGATCGAAGTGGAAAAAACGCTCCGGGACAATTAGAAGCAGCAGCTCTCGCCGAGTCAACAGACTCTTACACAAACAGACAAGCAGGGAAACACAGACACACGCACGCAGACACACACCTGTGAATATCAATGTGGCCTGACACTAAGCAAGCAAGAAAGCGGTAAATGCTGAGTGTCCTTTCAGTGCCTCTCATCGTCACAGTGTTTTACTGCTTGTAAAAGCCAACTGTGTACTTAGCAGCTCTGGAATTGGATAAAGATTGGTGAAAGTAGCTTTGTCTACGTTTTCCCTTCCCTCTTGCCTTTTGTTTTCCGTTTGGCCTACAATCCGCAGGAAGAAAACCCATGTACCGATCTATACCTCGAGCAAGAGCCTAGAGCTCGGGGTAAAAAGTCTTCACAACAGCAACGACACAGTACAGCTGGCTGTTGAATAATAAATAAGGAGGTGGTTTCCGAGGACTGGTGGACTGCCTTCCTCTATTTGTCAGGATGACAAAATTAATCTCAGGTGATTACCTTACAGTGGCGCCTCAGGAAAATTGCATATCTAAAAAGGTGGAAATTCAAAAGACGCTAACTGCACAAGAAGAGTCACACACCGAACCCCTGACGTATTCTCCGCCTCTGACAGATTCTTACCCCTCGCACAGACGCACACAACCAATCACACGCTCACAACTCCAACCGGGGCGAGAGCTGTCAGTCAATCATATCATCAATTGAGGCCTTTTGTCGAATTTTGTCTAATTGGTTCCCCTGCTGCCTGATCCATGTCTACCCTTCAATCATTCCGCCTGCAAAGTCAATAGGGGGGGATATAATAACCCACTTTATCACTGAGAGGTGATTCAGTGATGAACACTAGGCTTGTGCCAACATTCGCTCATCAGTTATTCTGCTAAACTTGGTTCATGGCGTGAGGGGGAATAGGAGAAAATCAGCGAGCAGTATTGAACTTCTTGGAGCTCTCTGAAGGAAAAAAAAAAAAATAATTCTGCTACAGCAGCTCAAAAATTCACCAACATCTCAAGCACATCCAAACCCACACAACTTCTGCTCAATCCAACGGCAAACAAACTGCGGTGGAATGCGGACTCACATGCGGCTGCTCGAGGGAATCTTGCGCCCGTCTCTGAACCACGTTATCTGGGGCCTCGGGAAACTGTGTATCCGCGGTGCGTGGATGAGAGCTCCCTCGCCCTGG
This sequence comes from Poecilia latipinna, assembly GCF_001443285.1. Lineage (NCBI taxonomy): Eukaryota > Metazoa > Chordata > Actinopteri > Cyprinodontiformes > Poeciliidae > Poecilia > Poecilia latipinna. The sequence goes on from NW_015112814.1 coordinate 531,099, forward strand.
GAAACAGTTTGAGATCGCTCGCCCTCCACAAATCCGCCCATATCTGGTAGACATAAAAAATAAATGAAAGTGAGAGAAAATAAAAAGAAATGTGAACACCACAGGAAACGAGGAGTGAAGAAAGAATCACCATCAACGTTCTCCTTTAATTAAGCCCAGTGACGTGCTGTACTTTCACGAGAACAGCGCCATCGCCTCAATCTGCCAGATGTATGAAAATAAGCCATCACTTACAGGCAACCTGCACCTCTGTGCTGCATTGCATTATGGCACCCACTCGGTTCCTCACGATGCAGCGGTAGTGGCCAGCATGGGATCGGTCTAGCGACGGGATCAGGTACCTAATGGGCAGACGAAACCCGAGTGCAATTAGTCATCGTCAGAGTGACAAACAAAGGCATTTGCCATCTTGGGTTTTATCACCTGCATTAAGGACACTCAATTAATTGAGATGTTTTACTGGACACCTGGAATACAGCTGAAATGGCTTTGAGCGTGAGAGGAAAATGTTCTGAAACACGGCGGAGAACTGCCGATGTGTGTGTGTGTGTGTGTGTGTGTGTGTGTGTGTAGAGCACAGTTGGAGCAACACAAAGGAGACACAGGCGCAGCTGAGTTCCAGACAGGCGGGACTCACGAAACCCCATTGTTATCCTGTATCTTCAGTCTGTTCAATCAAATCATACAACCACCTGTCATGTGTTTCAGACAGCCACAGCTCTGTCTCTCCCTTGACATGCCTCACTGGTAAATGGTGTGTGAATGTGTGTGTGCGAAGCTGAAAAGATACCCCAAATATTTAATTCTGAATTAGGAGTTTTAAGACTAATTTTACAGTGCTTTGAAAAGATGTATTTTTTTCTATTGTTCCACTACAGTCACACCTTTTATGTTTAGGGTCACGAAGCTAATTTTAAGGTCAGGCAAAATTACCAAAGGAAACTCTCTCCCTCCCTCTCTTTTTCAGAATGTTTTCTAGGCCAGATTATTGCCTTATCTGCATATTTGAGAATCACTTCAATAGAACCTGATTGGCAGCATGAAGTGCTGCATAAAGATCTCAGAAAACAACACTTGATGTAAAGACATTCGAGATCAGATGAATATAAAGCCGCAGAAATATGGAAAGGGTCTGGAGAGGGTTACAGAATTGTTTCTGAGACTCCAATAATAGTGAGAATCATTGTCCAGAAGCTGAGAAAACATGAAACAGTAGGGAACCTTCAAAATAGTGGAATAACTAATACCTAAATCACTCTAACAGTGAATCTACCTTTCATCCAAAAGGTCAAAACAAAACCAAAGGCAAAATCAAAATCACTGCCTCAGTGACACTCAGGTTCTCATAATTCAACAGTAAAAAAGTGACCATACAAAAATGATCCATGGGAGAGTCCAATGTCCAAAAACACTACTGATAAGCACAATGGACACCAGAAAATAAGTTGATAAATCCTCAACACTTCTGGGAACTTTGAAAAGTCCAAAGTGGAACATTTAAGCAAGTCTGCATCCTGTTACATGTAAAATTAGAGCCTTACAGAATATATATATATATATTTTTTTTTGATAACTGAAGAGTGTGGTGGCAGGGTGATGATCTAGAGCTGCTTTGCTGCTTTAGAACCTTGACAACTTGTTGCTCCCTACCAGAAAACCAAGAGACTGTCTGACCTCCAGTTTGTGACCACTCAGCAGGATCCGAAAGTTGTCAACAAACCCAACTCTAGATGACCAAAACAAAAAAAAATCAGCACGACAGTTTTGGACTGGCCTTGACAAAGTTTGGACTGAAATCCAAATGAGATGCTGTGACATTAGAGCGAGGTTGTTTTAGGCAGCGTTTTGGCCCTGAGAAGTTGAGCTCATCTGATAGCTGCTTTTTGAACTTTCTTAGGTTATCTTTGTCTGATCTAAAGAAATGTTTGATGCTGTGAAACATGTAAGTTTAACAAGAAAGTTCTCTTAAAAAGGCACTGTAAAGGTGTGAACCACATCCATGATCCCCGAATCTGCTAATTTGAACGTGGGGTGTGGAGGTGTGCGTGTGCGTGCGTGTGTATGTATGTGTCGGGGGGAGGCGGGGGTCAGGCGGAGGGGTTGGATTTTCTGATTAAATGGATTCCAGTTCTCCTCTTTGATCAAGGCTGGTGAAGAATAATAAGCAGAGGGCTGGCCTGCAAGGCAGACCCAGAGAACAAACCACGTGAGCAGCCAAGTGCTGGTGGAAGACAGGCCAGAGAAGAAAATGAGGGGTGGGGGTAGGAAGATCTATGGGAGAGTAGAAAAAGACAGCGAAGGGACGCTATGTGAGTCTGTTTTTGTGATAACAGCGATAGCAATCAGACAATCCCACCTAAGAGTGTTTGGCCATGTCTTGAGCTCTGGTCAGACTGTGAATAAAGTCCCGAAAGCGAGGTTGGAACTGGAAAGAAGGTGACTTTCACTGCAGACTGCAACTGTGACTGGCAGGGACACACGGGGAGAGGCTGTGTTAGCGCAGACGGAGGCTTCCTCTTGCCACAATCTTTGGTGTCAGAGGAACTCTCCATGACGGTGCTAAGAGGCTTTAAACGTATAACACGTCCAAAAGAAACATCCTGTCAGTAAAACACCATCTTTCAGCCCGTGGAGCAAGGAATCACATCCACACGGCATGGGATGATGATGAAAAATATGCACCGTTGTGTTCTATTACCACCATGATAGTTTTGACAAACAGAATGGGAGAGGAGTGAAAAGATGCATTATCTCCTCACAACATCCAAGAATGCCAAGTGCGTTGTGAGACAAATTGGAATAAATCTGAAACTCCCCAAACGCCACATGCAGGCTTCCAAGGAAGATATGCAACCAAATCTGTGGCGAATAAATCCATGCAAATGAGGCTAGGATATGAATAAAAATGAGCAATTGTGCTATTAGTTACAATTAAATGCTGTTAAAATGTCCTCGTGTGGTGAGATAATTGCAACCGGTGGAGAAAAACAAAAACAAAAAAAAAAACAATGATAACAGCAATAGCTCTGGTGCGCAAGGTCACATCCCTCACCTGTACTCCAAGGAGAACCGCGTGAGCTCGCTGCCATTGTAGATCCATTTGAACTCGAGGGGCCAGCTGCCCTCTGCCATGCAGGTCAGCACCAGGCGGTTTCCCTCCAGGTGAACCTGGGTTTGAGGAGGCTCCATCTTAAAGTAAGGTGGAACATCGTCTACTGGGAGAGAATAATTGGAGGAAAAGGTAAGTTAAGCAAAAAGTGCGACTATGCAGGAACAGAAGGTGAGGAATAAGGCGGTGGCTGTTAGGGAGAGAAAAAAAAAATTAAACGTTTGATTCAGTAACTCATATAAGCAGACTCACGACACATTTCAGCAGTTCACGAGAAATGAAGGCTCAGGACGAGCCATTTCCATTTTTCTTTTGCTCTTATTAAGAACTTGAAGGTCAACAAAAAATATTGCCAAAAAGCACATGGAATAAATTGCCACTGCAAACGCATCATACTTTTTCCCCCCTTTCAAACTGAAATGCGCCAGCAAAGAGGTGGAGGAGCAATTTGTGCGGAAAGGAGGAGTTTAAATGAACACTTCCATACCTCTAAACCACTAAAAAGGGATGGGGAGGAAGATGGAGTTGAATAGGGGACTGAAGCAGAAATAGACAAAGCAGATGGAGAAAAATATAGCAATCTGAAAAAAAAATGTAATGCGGGCAATTTAGACGAGTGGAAACTGGGAACTAGGAAAGTACGGGAGGTGGCGATGGTGGAAGGGGTTGCTTTAGAAAACACTAAGTTTCCTAGTCTTAAACCCTGCTCTCTGACAGGATGACTTATGCTTTGTACCTCCCTTCATTTATCTTTATAGTTCTCTAATGCAGCCAGATTATACAAGCCCCATCTGCAACGCTGCACACAGCCAGTCTAGCCACAAGGAAAGAATAAAATAAAAAAAAAAGCCTTTAAGGTGCTCCGCAAAGTCCAGAGCTGAGTTTGGAGACAAAGTGCTTTCATTTGAGCTGATGAAAAAGGCATGATCAGACCTATTGATCTGTCTGCCTCACCAGCCATGGGCGACACTCAACCAATTGCACCAGTGTTTGTGGCGTGCTAATTAAAGTCTGTATTAATAGTTGCAGCAAGCCGCTGGGGCCCTGAAGCGCGCATGGTTCAAAGTGTGCTGCAGCAGCTAACTCACTGTCAGGGCTGGTCAACGGCACACCTTTTTAACTCTCCGTTCACCCCTCCCCCCCACCTCCCCACAGTTCAAACGCAAGATTTATGAGAGCGGATGCAGAGCGTGGCGCGGCGAAGCAAGGTAAATGCGAGGGCACTCCCGCAGAGCAGGGAAGGGGACACAGAAAATGGAACCTGATTGAAAATGTAAATAAAAGAATAAGTGTGAACCTCTGTTTTCCCCCTAAAGGCGGTCATGTGAGCAGAGTGCAAATGTATAACACACACTCCCGTCATCTCTAGCGATATCTGTCTGTAGCCTGTTCCCCTTTCAATCACATTGCTCAAACGACTATAGCATGTCTGTTTTTAAAAAGCAGTTTCTATTTTTATTTGGTAACAATACTCCTCTCCCTGGCACATCTTGCCCTATCTATCACCTCTGCAACAACTCAAAAACAAACACTATAAAACCTAAAAGGCACTTTAAACTGATCCTTGGCTGAACCATAATAAGGGAGCCATCCCTTGTTTTGTTTTTTTTTTTCTCTCTGAACACAAACTGCTAGAGTGGTGGCTATGCTGTAATTCTATCCAGTAGTAAATGCATTTGGACTTGATACACACACAAATCCCCAAAAAAACAAAAAAAAACACTCCCGTTAGCCTGAACAAACACACACAGGCAACAACACAAGACCACATCCAATTGAGTCGGTGGCTCGCTGACGGTGTGCACTTTAGCGACTCCATCAACAAGCCGCCATTACGTAGTCGAACGTGCAAAACCAAGAATCTCAAACACACATCACTCGCCTGAGACAAGGAATCTGCATAATGCCGACTTAGTGATGTCAGACTGTGGAACGGGGGAACTGAGCGCACTCTAATCTCCTCTGTGGTTACCTGTTATGGTGCCATTCATGTGATCGCATTCCTTTCTGTCTCAAATGACCAATTAAAATAAAATCTGATTATAAATCCCCGGATGGCACTTGTGTGTGACACTTGCGACCGGTTTCACATTTAGACTTGAAGTGTAGGGTTTCAGGAACAAGCATTTCAGAGGACAGAAAAATCAATGTTTAGCATTACAAAAGAACACAGAATGAAAACGCAATTCATTTCATTTCACGGAGCCCCAAAAAAAAAAAAGAAAAAAAAAAATCACAGAGTGAAACAACCAAGTCAAGTGATTTCTTTTGAGGCTTTGAGCGCTTAAGTGACCACAGGCCATCAACAGTACTCACTGCTGAAACAAGACAGGGCCAATTCATCCTCACACTGGCCTCTCTGAACTAACATGCTACCAATGAAGAATCTCTTATCTGTAGCCCCAACTCTCCTCCCTCTCATTGTGTTTTTGATTTTCACAGAGTTAGCGCCTGTTGTAGAGTCTGCTTTGATAACAAAAGTAGTATTTTCTTGACTGCTTTTGGACGAATGTAACTCAACCAATAAAATCCCTGCTAAAAGAGTTTTAGAATATCCAATTTATTTCTTTACAAGACATATCATAGTTATTTCTTATTTTTACAAACATCAAAGTGTGTAGAGGCATGCCACAACACTAATTGCAATAAAATCCATTCAAAGTAAATAAATTATTTAGTGTCATGTGTAGGATTGTTGAATAATTCATTATTTATTGTACCTATACATTAGCCTTAAGCAGTCAATGATTATTTATTATTTATGTTAGGTGCGCAGGTAAACATCAAGCATACTGTGAGAGAGCAGTTGATGCTACACAGCTTTGCAGTCAATCAAATGGTTACTTTTGTTTCAACGAAGACAGAATGATTACAGAAATTACATTTAAAACTGTCTTTAAACATCTTATTTAACTGAGACGTCCAAACTACGCCCAAAATGTCCTAGTCCAGCATTTTCAATGAGCGAGTTAGACTCTTTAAATGGACAAAACAATAACTCTGACAGCATATGTTCAGCTTCCTGTCATTTTCCGAAGTCTCACATCTTGACCGAAGTACTGACATGCACCTATAGAAAAATTAATTTGCTTTCTCAAGGTTCCTAAAAAAATTGTCTTTACTTCATTTTCATCTAACCTAGAACTTTCTTCACTGTGAAACTTAATGTTGAGAGAAGAATGTTGCAGTCAGAATGATGCAATAGCACATAGGCGTGGTGAATTTACTGACCGGATGAGCACAGATCATGGAACCAACAATTACAGGTTGCCAGGCAACATTGTTGGGATATTTCAATTAGCAGGGTTGTCCTAGTGTATTATAAGAATAGCAGAAGACCAGACTTCACTGCCAGGTCTTTTTCATTCGGAGTATTTCTTGCTGCATGCGCTTGGATAAATCAACCAATCACAACCAGCAAGTCAAAACACTGCACCAAGCAGCTGATGCTACTAAAGAAGGAAAACTGAAGTATACTGAAAAGAGCAAGTATGCTTATTATTGTCCATTTTAAATAATGGTTCTTTAAATTTCTTTTTTTTTTTTACCTATAAATGTGATCAGGGCTGGTCCAAAGTTGTACAGGACCTTAAGCAGAATATGATTTAGGGCCCTTCTCTCTCTTTTAAGTACATCAGGACCACTAACAATGTCTCAATACAGATTTTGTGGAGCCAGTAGCTAAGTTTATTTGATGATTATTTGCTGAGATGTATTTGCGAAGAAACTGATTTCAAACAAAATATTCAACTCATGGCATCAGATTTTTACCAAAGATAACGCAACAATCAATCAAACTACAAAGATTATTCCGTGCATTTTTGAAAATTTAATTTGCAAACGTCTTTCAATATTAAATTTAAATGTTAAACATATTTTTATCTCTGATTAAACTGTTGAATAAAATGTAATAGTATTGTCATTTCCATTAAAAAATGTTCAAATTGCAAAAAGTTATAATTTATCTGATTTATTTTAATTTTATTTTTGTGTGTTTAGGTATTGTCAACAATGTCATCCACTATAACATACCTTATTTACCTAGTCATATTATTAAAAATATGACAGGCCACTGGTGGACAGCCCTGGTGCCCTTATCAGCAGGCTTAGAAAGTTTTCTGGGGGGAACTGTGCTAGTATTACTGGCCTGATCCAAAGAACGGATCAGAGCTATTTTCCCTTAACAGAAATCAGCTATACACCTTACGATGTGTCCCTTTCTGGTTTCATTAAAGCATGAAATTTTATGACTCACAAAAATAGCAAGATGGATCTTGACTATAAGAGGTACTTATCTCTTCATCCGTTCTTGGCAGCGCTACATAAAGGTGAGGCTAGAAGTTATTCTTACAAAAAGACAAAAGTGGATCTAGGAAGAAAACAAAGATCAGTCTCTTGGAAGAAAAGCTGCACTCTCCATTCCACTGACAAATGTAGAAAAGGCATTGGTTTGGAAGGTACATGACAGTGCCCACTGAAAGGCAGCGCATCCAGATGGAGCGCTAAGGGGAAGTCCCTCTTGATTTAAACTCCTCCAGCACTACGACTGCAGATAAAAAGCCAAACAGAACCGACAGATCTGGAGAAGACCAAAAACTGGCAATAGGAGGACCAGGGGGGGCTTTTTAATGTGGCTGCTGTGCAGAGCAGCTGCCCTCCACAGCCAATCTGCACCACCACAACCCATTCACTACAGATATAAAAACACCTTATTCTAACCTGACAGCTGAGGTTGAATGGTGGCACGACTCCAGTCGGGTCCCCCGCTGCATGTACAGAATTTTAATGGCTGTGAGACAAAGACCACAGGCACTGGGGCAGCTTTATATACCAAAGCCCATTGTGCTCTTCGTTGCACCATGCTGGCATGCAATCACACAGACTGTGTTCACATTCGGCTTTTGTCTTGTGCTATTTCTCCTGCTTTATTTGTGCTTCACCTCGTAACCCCGGCTACGCTGCGACGCTGAGGAGTTTCTTGTGTCTTCCTCTGTTTAAACCTCGGCTACCCGTGTTTCGGCCTTTGTAACCACATCTTAGATGGCACTTGGCAGTGTATCGCTGAGGTACAGCAATAGCGGAGTGACAGATTGTAGTAACAATTACGGTTCTCTAGCGATGCTCTCTCACTATCTCCATCCTTCACTTGATGCGTTTGTGTTGTAATTATCTTTATCTTCTATGCCATCTTCTATTCTCTACTACACAAGGCCATGCTCACATAGCTTCCCTGTATCATTATCTCAGTCCATCTAGCCAATAGCGGATCATGTCATCCAGGTAAATGTGGAGTTGTCATCTAGCCTCTCCAACTGGTGTCTAACATGTGAGATGGGTCATGGCAGACCTCTCTGATGGGGGTTATGCAACTGTCATGGCACTGACCTTGGCTCAGTAATAGTCTAGTGAAAGCTTAAGGGCCATTAGGGATGGCATAAAGTTTTAAGGGAAGCATCGCGGAAGCAACTAGTAATTCTTCCGTTTTCAATACGCACAATGGAACACATAAAACATCTCAACAATGAGTTCTTCTCTGTCGTGTTTGCTGCTTTACAAGTTGAAATAAAAAGATTTGGGCCAAGACAATAAGCCCTTTCAATGGAGGCATTAGCAAAACACTCAAAATATAAACCACCTGTATAACCAAAGTAAACTGAAGGTCATGTTAAACACAAGCATATTTGTAAATATTCTTCTTGTATCCATGACAGCAGGCACCTATGTACAATAGGCGTTAAGTGCGTCAAAAGTGACGCTGCCATGACTGAAAGAATTAGGATACAGCGGACAGGGGAAGATTGAGAGGATGAAAGCAGTGACAGTTAAACAGATGGTAGGAAAAATGCATAGTGTAATGGTCTTAAGAAGTGGGAAAAGATTTGTGGAAAGAGGGAAATGAAAAGAGAGGGAGGGGTGTCCTCCAACCACAGGCAGCAAGGTGAAGGAACCCATTACAGCAGAAGCCAAACAGGCCCGAAGACAGGTAGAGGAGATGTAGAGCCTCTGCACACTTCTACAGTCATTTACAGAAATGGCCCATGGATCTGCGTCTGCATGCCGAATGAGACCCTTTGTCCATCACAGTTCAACGCATCCCCGCCATTCCCCCGACTGTATTTACGGCCTATGAATCGCCGCAAAACTTTTTTTTGCGTGTTTTTAGTGCAGGCTGGACTCTGCCAGGGTCATTCATCTTCTTCATCAACAGGACTTCAACAAGTAGTCATGGAGAGAAAGGTGTCTGGTTAAGAACACTTAAGGTGTCGAGTTTGCTGTTTGCAGATGACGTAGTTAGTATATTGACACCTACACACTTACTTTTAGCATGTTTTGAAACAGTCGAAGATGAAAGCCAACTCTTCTGAGTCAGAAGTCATGATTCTCTACTGGAAAAAAGGTGAATTACTCCCTTCATTTAGAACAATATCAAGGAACAACATCCTGGAAAAAAATCTGAAATGAACTTCCTCCTCAAAGTGGTTATGCTTAGCTTTTGAGGTGAGGAGCTCTATTTCCAATAAGTTGCTGCTCAGAAGGAGTCATCTGAACAGAATGTCTCTTGGGTGCTCTCCCTTGAAGGATTTCTGGGAAGCCCCACTGGAAGGAGACCCGGGGGCAAAACAAAGACTTGGTGCAGTGACTAAGTTTCTGTTTTTGCCAGGGAATGTCCTGGGTTGTCCCAGAAAGAGTTGGAGAGATTTGTGTGAGAGAAGGATACGAGATCTTAAAATTACTCTTTGTCCTTACACTGGCAATACAGAGTTCTATATAGTGACGTTGAATACTCAGAGGAATAGATGAAAAAAAAAGAGAGAAAAAATAGAATTTCTTGTTAAGCCATTAAACATATTTTTCTTTTTGATGCTCTGTGTGCTTTGATGTTGCAGAAAAAGTCCTCGGGTCCCCGCCGATGAAAAACAGCCTGAATCCCAGCTGCATTTAGTGAATTGCCGTGGGTTAATTGATGTGTAATTGATGAGATTAATTGAGGTGTAATGTACCGCAGTGACGTGCTTGGGATCGCGCTCGCCTTGGGGCTCCAGATTGGTGCGCGCTTAGGTGTGCCCGTGTGTCTGCGAGGGGCTGTGGCGGCACAATTAGAAGCAGTACTGTAGCAGCCAGCCAACAAATGGAGATTTAATTAGGAGTGAAGACGGAGCGGGAGGCCGGTCAATGGGCAGCAGATTGAATTATCTGGACACACAGTCCAGCACGCAGCACAGAACAAATTCACAGGCACACAAAATCTCAAACACACGCACACACGTATACTCACACTCGGTCTGTTTGGAATTCTTTACTGTTGGTCACACTTCGCCTTTGAGTAGATATCTCTACCTCTCTGCTCCGTTTATCTTCCTTTCGATAGATTCTCTTTTTTTTTCCATCCTTTCTTAGATTTTCCCACCTAAATAACAGTTTCCTTTGTGCACTTTGTGGCAGTCTGCCTTACTTGGCGGCTGTGTTCTGTTCCAATACAGTAGTTCTCATTTACTCTCTCCATACCCTTTCATCAGTTGTCATCCCTTCTTGCGCATTTTTCAATCACCATGTCCTTTCCATCTTTGCTCTCTGCCAAGAGGTCTCTCGATCTTATTCGGTCTTTTTGCACTTCTTCCGACTGTGCCATGATTCCCTCTCTCGTTCTCCCCGGCACTAACAGTGTATTGTATGGAGCACCCAGGGACATGTCTGTGATATCCAGGAGCCTAATTAGCAAGTCCAGCTTCTGGCAGAGAGCACACCAACTCGCAGAGGAGCACAGGCACAGGGCCCGGCCTCAATTAATGAGACCTCGCACACCCACAGCCACCATTACACACCCTCTGCAGCATCCAGTCTCTAGCCGGCTCAGCCTTGTCCGACGAGCAGTGGCGAAACCCCAGCTGAGCAACTGCGGTGAGATGTGAGAAAGTTATGTCTTTAATCATCAAGGAGTAGTCACAGAGTAGCTTGGCGGAAGATAAAGCAGGGGTTCTTGTCAGACTTTGTGGCACACAAATAAGATTTATGTTTCGGAGCAGCAGCGAGTCGTGAACACATTCTTGCCAACGACAGATTGGGTAATTCCTCAGTTTTTAAGGACAAAGCTGTATTAAATTGTTAGGGATATGGACACACATATGGGTCGGACACTAAAAGGAATGACCCAGGCTTCCAACCTGATTTAGTGATTGGTGTTATTTCCCAGGTGGGACAGACGGGGGATGAAGGGGAATGTTCTAACTTTACTCTTGGGGATATCCAGTTCTCATTTGACATCAAATACAGACAGCAACACAAGGCAGAGAAATGGCAATAATCGAATAAAGAGACAGAGTAAAAGGAGCGCCACTCAGCTTCTTCTTATGGCTCGATAGAATTGGAAATAGCCCTAAGTGAATTTGGAAAGTAGGGCAAAGAGTAATGTAATAAATAAAATAAACAAACGCATTGAAATGTGAATTCCACAAGGCCCTGGGTCATTAGAGTTAATACTGTGCGTAATGCCATCTGCTGTGATTGTTTACAACAGGCTAGATAATTAGATCCTAATTAGTGGATGGTATGGTGGGGGAAACGTTATTTTACGCGTGCTGAGATGGAGATAATCAGATGCACCTGTGAAGCTGTGTTGCCTGTCCATCCTGGGACCTGTGGGCAGCTCTGTGAAGATGTAGCTGTTAGAAAGGTCCTGATTTAATTGCTCATTGCTCCAAACAGAATGTGTATCTTCTTTCCCTCCCATCATTAACATATAAATAGAGTTGCATGTATTTGGAGTCCTCTTGTCTCTTGACATTAGCAAAACCTGTGGTTCTACTTGTTCTCCTCCGTCCCACATTTTGTGTGTGTGTATTTTCCGTCTTGGTGTGTTTTTTTTTTGTGTGTGCGTTTAAGATGAAAAATGTTCCCAGGCAAAATTCATGGACTCAAAATGCCATGTCCCATCCCTGCTTTCCTCCCCAACTGATCTCTTTGAACCTCTGAATGAGAGCAATGCCGATGGCATGCTAATAGCGTTCCGCTAAGTGCGAGGTATCATGGCGCCTGCCATTGTAATGTATGCATGTGGAAAAGCTGGTGATTGTGATTCTTATCAGTGTGTCAGAGTGCATGGCTGCCAAACGTTGAGTGGCAGGGGCTGGCAGTAAATGCTAATGGCACGGAGCAGCTGACAGAGAAAAAAAGAATTATTACCTCCTTTCATTACATCTACATGGCCTGCCTGTCGTCCCCCCTTCCTTCCGCCGGGCCCAGGCATGAACAGCAATCAGTGTTGGGAATGTTTTATTTACCTGGTTTGAAGTAGACAAACACCGTCTTTTGCTGCAATTCATCACTGGGCTCCGGCGTTGGGATCTCAGAAAGTTTTACGACTGCTAACAGGTCACTAGGAGTCATTGATATGTAGGAATGGGTTTGCATGAGATGATCTCGGTATTACCATGGAAGATAAAAATGCACTGTGTAGGACAAAAAATGTAGAACCAACATTTATAGCATGTTCCTTTTATTTAAGAGCAGCAGGAATGATATACCATTGATTATTACTGCTCTAATAATGTTATCTATAACATTTTCAGTTTTTTTTAACACATAATTGACTAAAGCAAAAATGTAGAATGAACAACATGTAAGGGGAGGTGCATTTGTATTACTTTTCACTTAGCAGTATAGTATTTGTTTTGAAGTGCTTATTGCACAGAAGAGACCTTTTTGTCAATCTGCTCTTCAAAGTAACACACATATCATGAACTGATATTGATAAAATGGCCTTAACATTTAAGCACGCACTTCACAGTGCACACTTGTGGATTACTGTAATACATTTTATGCATGTTTCTTTATGTCTCACCATATGGTTATGAACAGGTTTTTTTTTCTTTTTAATTTAAAATGTTAACTTTACAAATGTCTAACTAGGGCTAAGGAATAACATCCCTTTATTCAATCTAGGAAAGCCCAGATCACTATGTCATAGCTTTCTATGGCATAAGAGAATTGTGGATCTCGACAAGTGTTTTTAGCTTTCAAGCCCCAGGTATGAATTTGTTTATACCTTGCAAACACTGTTAGGGACTAAGACATTAATATATGTAAATATGTCCTATGATCTCATTAAATAAAAATATTTCAGTACTGCTGTGAGTAAACCCCTGATTCTTGTTAAAAATGTGGCAACGGCTTGACGAGCCTTTAAAACCGACTTCTCCACACCTATTTAGCGTACCCTGTCTAATTTCACGTGAGAAACACAAGCTCTTTGGGAAGACCATGTTAAACGTGATTATATGATCACAGGCTGATGAGTGTGTGGCTGAAGTGGATGTGCTTTCATCTTCTCTCATTTCCACATTGGTCTAGAGTGTAGCAGGATCGTCACCTTTGCAAAACGAGAAGCACACTGGAGCACAAAGTCTCAGCTCCTAATTGAGACCTTTGGAGTGTGAGAACTGACAGAACAGGGTTTGTCATTTTGCTGACCCTCTCCAGCGCTCTAAAGAGGGGCCTACATCCTCTATTTTCCTCCATCATCCCTGCAGAAGTAAAAAAAAAAAACATATAAAAAGACCTGCTTTGTGGAGATTCGAGACACCTTCAGGTGGAACCACAAAAGCCGGCAGCCTCTTTCCAGGTCACGCGGCTCACCTCTTTCAGGCACCCACACTTTCTCTTTCACTGCTTCCACATCTGTGCGACGCAACACTTGGAGAGAGGACAGAGGAGGAAGTCCGTCTCGAGGCATCGTCTGGGGGACAGTCGGGACTAACCCAGCAGACAGACAAAGATCTGAGCTGTCCGATGTCATGCTAATCGAGGTGTTTGGCTGGTTCTTACATGATTTCACACCACGTTGCTCAACCTCAATTATCAGACAAAAAAAAAAAAAAAGTAAAAAAGTCCCATTCAGAAATACTAATTGTTTTGTTCTCTTCATATGATCCTTTAGACGGTTTAGAGCAAGAAACATGACTTGTTAAAATTGGGTGAGCATAATGACGCCTTATGTGGATACCATGAAATTATGCATGCTTGAGAGTGAAAATACTGAATAATGATTAGATGCTAATTCTAACAGACCACATAAGAAGATGAAAGATGTGTATTTCTCTTCTCTCCCCTCTGATTAGGTAAGTACTCAATTTATGGTAACAAAATGGAATCTTTCTCCCTTAAATTTGATTATATACTTGTTATACACATACAATCAAATTCTGCGTACTTTGCCACCCCTCTTTTTCTTCAAATGCCTGTCATCTGTTCATCCCATGATTATTAAAAGAAACCCACATTTCCACTTGTAAGGATTGTGTCATTTTGATCGGCAAATTGCAAGCTGTCTTACATGAAAACCACGGCTCTTAATCAATAGTTCTCATAGCACAAGCGACATAAATACAGCTTGGAGCTCGTTTGCCAAGAACGCTATCTCATATATGAGGCTGATGATGTTGCTCTAATTATATTCTTAAGCTTCCACTCAAAACATCGCTCCCAGAGTGACTGCACTGATGTTGGCTGGGATGTTTTCTTCCTCTTGGAATGATAAATAAAAAGATTAAAAAAAAAAAAAATCCACTTTGTCTCTTTTTTAGTTGAGAATGTTAACTCTGCGGTGCCAATTCACATGCAAAAGAATGTGAAGTAAGCACAGGTATTAAGAAATGCAGAATTTTTTTAAGTAAATACCGAGGTGGGCTCTATTCTTGACAGGCTTATACATATGCAGGAGGTCTTTACATATAAAAGGAACTTAGAACCACAGCAATTTTAGTCTTCACACAATGTCACGTACTGTATATCCTGGAGGTTATTGATTGAAATTACATAAAAATAAACTGAGACACCATCTCCCATCAGGTTAATGTATTCAGGGAGCCTTTTCTTCCCTTCCCCCCCCCCGCTGTGTTATTGAAATGTTCCCACCGACACTGCTAACTAGCACACCGGGTTTTTAAAAAAAAAAAAAAAAGAAGAAGGAAAAAACTTCGTGTTGGTAATTCTCTGAACTTTCTCCGCCTCTGAGGACCTGCAAAGCGTAGGGATTGACTGTAGCCGGCTGCAATCGCACATTTAAATGAGTGTGGACGATCAAGCAGATACGGCATAAAGCTGCTGGCACCCGAGAAAAGGCAAGAGCGATTTGAAGGCTTAATGCGGCCCTCCACACCACGCAGAGTTATAGCCTGCGATTTGCATCATAAACGTCTGTTAAATTTCAACTTTTGGGGGACGAGTATCACTAAATTAAAACCTGAAGTGGAGCCAAATGTGGGGACGTAGGAGTGAAACTTCTTCTTCTTTTTTTTCCCCCATTTTTATTTTTCTACCCATGATAGAACCTAATTCCACATTACCACATCTATAAGCCATGCATAAATACACATCAAGTGCCTTTTTTTCCCAGACACCGTAATCCCTGGATAATCTTCATCCACACTATTAGCTGCAATAAATTGAAGAGACGTTTCACAAATGAACATATTTACATCAGTCCCATTAGTGAAACACGGAGCAGATAGTGCTCCCAGATTGGCTGCGGCTTTCAAATGCCTTAGGCACTTTAGATTTTTATTAGAAGCATTTTAACTGAGTGTGCAATGGTAAGTAATGTGCTTTAATACACATATAATACAGTGTATTACCAGTGTGGATATTAATAAGTAATCAGTTTTATTTATTATTGCTCTTGTACCGTAATAGGTAGATGACATGTTTAATCTGTAACATGATTCAGGGGATTTATGAGCTACTGGTAGTTTATTATGGTTCTGTGTGCTGGATTCGCACAAAGTTGTGCATAATTGTAAAATGGAAGGAACGTGATACATGATCCTCATATTTCCCGCATACAAAAATCTCAAGTGTGGCATGCATATGCATTCAGCCCCCTGATTTGATAGTTACTTCAACCACTTTCCTCTCCAAGTCTTTTGGGGTCTCTACCAGCTCTGCACTTCTAAAGACTGATTTTTTATTTTTTATTTTCTACCCCGTTCTTGTTTGCAAAACAGCACAGTGTCAGACTGGATGGAGCACATCTAAGAATCAATTTCCAATACAGTGATTTCAGTTAGTTTCAAACCCCTTTTTGCCATGCTGTCAGCGTGCGTTTGTTTTTTTTTTTCCTCTTTAAACTGGTAACTCTCAATAGAGACTACAAAGTATTGCTGAGAAGGAAAAATAAATCCAGGAGGCCTTTATATAACTTTGGGAATAAGAAAGTTGAAACACTGCAATACTCCTCTTTTATGTAATCTGGCATTCTGTTACACACTCAATGAGTGTTTCAGAATGCAGCGGCAACACGCTTTAGCTACTCTTTGCTGAAACTTCTGCCAGGAAACGATAAATTGAGGAAGGAAAAAAAATCTTGGCTAAAGCTGTTAGTTATAAAGATGAGGACATGAGCCTTCAGTTTGAATTATTCTGTTCTGAGTGAAGTCAAAGGCACTACAGTCAAGTTTTAAAGGTGTGCATTATCGAGTCCTTAAAAAGACGGCACAAACTAGGTGTGCTAAACTCCATCTGTGCTGTCCATGAGCACACACACGCACACACACACACACACACACACACACACACACACACACACATGCACAGAGCAGCCAGGAAGAGATCACCTTGAGTAAAGCCTTCACTTTTCCTTCTCTTTTGTGTGACACATCCAAACTTCCAATTCAAAAAGAACAGTTTAAGTGCTTTGCTCACCACCAAATAGAGCACTGTTAAATAACATCAGCATCAACTTTAAGTCACTTAGGGTTTGTCAGGTTAAAAAGAGGATCATTCAATGGAAAGTTCTCAGAAATATGAACTCTACTCAAAATTGCCAACATGGCTTGTGTTGGGTTATTCTCTTTTT
This sequence comes from Poecilia latipinna, assembly GCF_001443285.1. Taxonomy (NCBI): domain Eukaryota; kingdom Metazoa; phylum Chordata; class Actinopteri; order Cyprinodontiformes; family Poeciliidae; genus Poecilia; species Poecilia latipinna. The sequence goes on from NW_015112814.1 coordinate 548,057, forward strand.
ATTTTATTTTATTTTCAACCACTCAACAGCCTTGCCACTTTGTAACATGTTTAAAATCTTTCACTGCAGAATTGTGAATTACTTTCTGTATCACAGAAAAAACCCACAATGAAGGTTTTAATGTGTGCTTGTGTTAACTTCCAATCATCGAGCGTCAATACCCGTTTCCGAGGCTTCTCTGTCTGCTAAATAAAGATGAATCTTCAAAAAGAGAAAGCATATGCGCACTTGTTTACTGCGGATGCCATGCACAGTTGCAAAAAATGCGCTCACACCCGTGCTCCATGTATATTTTAAATCTTCGTCAGATTAAAGAAGCACGCATTCACTCCTCGGTCTTTTAATGACAGAGAGATCAAAGTCCAGCATGTCCCCGGCTGAATTGAGGGGGATCATTAGTGATGGGTCAACAGGTCATCATTAGCCGGCTTGCAACCCTTGTGAGCATGCTGACTCTGCTCATTGTGTGCGCGCCTGTACCTGTGATCATCAGATGCATCTATTTTGCTCTCTGATCTCTCCACACAGCGTGGGAGGCGTGCGGCCCTTTTCCCTGCCGACAAATGCTTCTCCAGCGGTGAGAGCTGGCCTCTTGCATCGCACTCCCTGCCTCCATCAACTCACTTTCCATCTATTACGGCCCAACAGGATGATCTTCATGGCTGAAGCTCATTGTAAAACCCTGGCCCTGCTGATTCAATAGGCTCTGGAGGGTTCTGACAATGACCAATTCACTCACGACTATTATTCATCACAAAACCTTTCCAGCGCTCCAATAAAATCCACCACCCACCTTTCCCACTCTGTTTGGTATGCTGTAACAATCCATCACGTCCAAATGTTCTTTAGCGTACACACACACACACACACGAACGTAAGCACGCATTCTCTTTCACTCTTACACACACACACATCACATTTTTCTCTTCCAACTCCACTGAATAAACTCTTTCTTACTTCAAAAAAATGCTATTTTGGTGCAGGGCTATTCCTTCTCTCAGCAGTTTCACATTCATTCTTCCTTCCTCTACAAACATTCGCTCCTGGCTCCACACTCCCAGCCACCCATCTAAAACCACAAGCTGCTTTTTCCCCGTTTGCCAGCGCTCCCTTTCTCACCTTCAGATGCCACCCATCCGCTGCCTCCATGCCTGACTGCTTTGACAGGCCCGGGATTCAGGTGGGGGGGATTTGATCCCTTCGTGGAGTGCTGCACCGGCAGCGATGGTCCACTCTCAAAACCACCGGACGTAGAGCCCCTGAGCCACCAATTAAAAAGTCATGAAGGCTTTTAGGGGCACACAGGGTTGCAGTTTCCCCTGCTACTCTGGATTGGCTGCCTGAAAATAGCCTTTGTGTTCCTGAGACAACAAAGGAACACGGAGGGAGCTGGGGTAGATTCGGGTTAACGGAGCAGCAGCGCGTGGGCTACCGCTTTTCCCCCTGTGCTCCGGAGCAGCTCTCTCCCAGTCCCTCACCTTCCCAAATCAGATAAAACACCCACTGCTCATGCACGGTCCCCTATATATTTCTGGTTCGTAAATAGACTTTTTCATTGTGAGAGACAACAGCTGCCCAAAATACACATCAAAGTACACACAGAGATAAAACAGGACTAATGGAAACTAATCCAACCACCTCCTAATAAAAAACAAAAGTAACAATCCGTTCACCGTTTTGATTTATGTATAGAAAAATCCGGTGGAAAGTGAAGTGTCAGTAGGTCCTTTAAGAAAAGTAAATGTGCATGTTGAGAACAACTGCTGGAGAGCCTGTGCATCTTCCACCTCGAATGCCTTCTGGCACATACTGTAAGTAGATGGTGACAATTTGCAACCAAGAGGCTGCAGAATACATTTATATACGCCACTATATCTGTGATAACAGAAATGTATAGGGGTCATTCAGGATTTATAAAGCTAGGTTTTAATAGAAGATTAGAAGCGGTTAAAGGGACAGTCTGGATCTTTAAAGGTGAGGTTCTATGAATGCATTATTTGAAATAATTCTCTCATTTGTTAGAGATTCCCATATTGCAGTGTGGCTGCAGAAAAGTAGACAAAATACAGGGTGAGGTAGGAGGCATAAAAACAGCGAGCCTCTGTGGTTTTTCCCGTCTTGTTGTTTTTAAATTAGCCACTAAAGTTGAGCTGATCAGATGAATCAGTGGACTGCTCCAGCCAGAAGCTTCTGCCAATCTGACCTCACCTTAGAAGTTATTGGGCTCAGGGCGCAGCATTTGATCCACCTGCTCAGCTGACCGCGAGTAGTTCGTTTCTGACAAGACCTGGAAATACTGGAAAACCTGTACAGCTGCAAAGATGATGCCTCTCCACAAAGTACAAAAGCTTACACTTCACTCTTTCCAGGCAAGTTGGTGCTGATTTATGGTGCTAGTGGAAACATGAAATTTGTTTGACAGAGTAAACATAGACAAAAGTAACACGCGTCTCTTATAAAAGTGTAGACATTCATTATCTGCTAACATAGCGCTGAATCCCGCAGACAGGCACATTTTTCGTTCGGATTGTTTTAAATTGCTAACAGTTGAGTGATGTTTGTCTGATCATGTGTCAGCATCCCACTGCTCTCGGCAGTTTGTTTACTTTTCGACAAACTCACAGCAGAAAGAGGTGTGAATTTTACAGATAAGGGGACTATCGCTGGTAATATTTCAACGGAATCTCACTGGAAAGGTCAAAACTGTCCGCTTAAGGTCTTAGCTGTATCTCTAGACCTGACAGGTCTTTACATGTTTGGTCCTCAGAAGGTGTTTTGCAGAAGATCAGTGCTGGCGAACTGCTACATACCACTCAAGTCACTGTCCTCTGTAGATATAAGTATTGACTGAAAAGGTGATGACAGTTTATAGGTATATAAAGCACTAATACCGCAAAGGCTTTGCAGAAATTGAAGTTGTTTTAAGATGGTAAACGTACCCTTTCAAACTGTGTGCAGTCTTCTGCAGTCGCCACATAACAAACTCATTTGAGAGATCCTAGACTAATTCTTCAATGTGCTTTGCAAAGTAATATTAATTCCTGGCCTCCTGATATCACTTTACTTCTATCAGCAGAAGCCATCATGCATATCATTGTCACAAACAGCAGTCAGTCACTAATGGAATCAATAGAGCCTTACAAATATTTACAGGACAAGAAAGCCTCACGGCGATCAATTCCAATCTATACCACGGTGGAGGGTTCTACTGCGGCTCTGTTTCAGGTTAGAACAATCAATAATGTCAGATTCAGAAAAAGAGATGGACCGAAAAAAAAAAAGAAGAAAAAAAAGCACATCTTGTGGTGGCATCCCTCAATCTTTCACTCAAAATGTTCTCCTTCCATCCATCATCCTGACCACAGTGATGATTCCTTTTTTCCGAAGTCCACGTTTGACATCGCGGGGTGCAACTTCCCCGCGGGGCGTCGGGAATCGCAGGGAGCGCAAGCAGCGAGGCAGTGGGAGACAGCTTTTGAAGAAAGAGGCAGCTAGTGGATGTGACAGGCTCTCAAAAAGCCTGCAAGATAACAGCATCTGCCTCTGGAAGTCTTAACAGGTAGAAAGGTAAAGTAAGGGGGTAAATGGAGGGCTGAGACTGCTTGGCAAATTCTCTAGATGATTGGATGTAAAAAAAAAAAAGAAAAAAATGTGTTTCTCAGGTTCTGCATACATTTTGCAGGCAAACTGGAAAGCAGGCTGAGTGACAGAAAGTGAAGCAGGGCAGAGAATGAGAATTAGGGTATATTAAAAACAGATTGCTTCCATTTCTCTCTGGGGGCAGTTTTTTTTTTTCTCCCATGCACGGGGCTGTAATCCCAAGTTTATGCTCTGTAGTAACTAGCTCAATAAAATACATCAACCTAGCACATAAAAAAGTGAATAAAACGGAGTATATAAAAGTGTGTGAGGGTGGCAGGAAACAGTAGCAGTCGAGAACACCAGGAGAGATTCCTGATTTATTGATGCATTGATGCCTAGAAGCACGCTGACAACTTCAACAGCTTCTGATAAATTGGCGATTATGTCAAGTTTTTCCTCTGTTGTTCGAACAGCTACCAGGCCTCACGCAGCTCCGCCGTTTCCATAAGGGACAGGTGTGGAAAACAGGATGCAGGAAGGTGAATTCTCTCTCTTTTTTTATGCTACTTTCTTTCTTTTCCTCTAGGAACACAACCAAAACTATCATCATCTCCACCTTTGGTCTTTGTTACGTAACAGAGGAGATAAAATGTCTGCACAGGAATTTGTGATTAAAAAGAATGAATACCAGATAAAGGTACAGGTATAGCTCAAAATATTATGAAAACGATCAATATTTTTTGTCACTCATTTGAAGGGTTCATTGTACTCGAGAGTGAATTATTCTAAGCATTTTTTTTTTCTTGTACATTAAAGATTATGGCAAACAAGTAACGAAAACCCAAAAATAAGAGTCTCAGAAGAAAACAGAATGAACAAAATACATCAATAAAATGTGGCACAAAAACAGCACCGCACATCATCAAAAGTAATAATTTTACACTACAGTCTCAAAATCAGACAGAACCTAAATCCAAATCAACAAAAGAATAATTTCGACAGAAAAAAAAAAAAAAATCAAGAGAGTGAGGAGATGACCACATAATTAGACAGACTTTGCTTAACTCTTTTTTCTTTTTTTCAGGTCAAGATGTGGGATGACCTGGAATTTTAATAGGGGTGTGTACACATTTTCTTTAGTCTGTACACTTGGAAACAACACAAACCCCCCTGGGAAGACACCATTAGCATAGATGGATCACACTGAACGAGAACAGGTTTCAGAGTGCTGCATAAACAAAGTGGAGCCACGTTTGGCTGGCTGTATCACACTGCATTTCACTGCCCCTGGGCTGAAAAACTACCTGATCGTCTGCTTCATTGCCTACAGTGCCAGCCCGGCTGCGAGCAAGTTACAACGTAGATAAATCAGGCTCATCCGTGCATAAATCAGCTGTTACACACGGTTTATATTTTGCACTCTATGCATCACACAGATATGAATGCGGCATGGTCCGCACTCTGAAAAACGACTGTATCCTCATGTGATAGATATTTCACACCACAGCTCAATTAACTGAAATTTTTCTACTGAGCCGTGTAAGAAATCCATAAAACAAATCAAACTCAAAATGCAACACACACACAAACACAAACACACACACACACCTACACACACACACACACAACTGCCGGCAAGTCTATTTGTGTGAGTGGGAAAAAAGGAGTTAGAAGCATATAGAGAAAAAAGACTGGCTGCAAAAACTTGAGAGTCCACTTAGCATCTGTGGTTCTGGCTGCCAACTTGCTAGAAATGTCAATTACTTTCTCTACATCTAAAACTTTCATGAAAGCATCTAGGCTGAATCAAAGCTCTCCACCTCATTGGCTGCCTTTATAAATGTTTTCTCTCAGAAATAAATAAATAAATAAATAAAACGGTTTTAATTATTGAGAACGTGCTTATCCGCTATTAGTGATTTTGCAGGCAATTTTCTTCAAATAGTTGTCCACAGTACCATTTTGCAAATCAGTGTCATCATATTAATTTCAACCTGTTTTCTTCTCCGGATCTGTTGCCTTTAATGAAAGGGCTTTGATGCATCACAGAGACAACTGTTCTCAGACTGGCTGAGCAGAATGTGCAGCAAAAGAAAACGCACGAGCAATTTGGAATAAGAAAGGGAATACAGAAGAGCAGATTAAGGCATAATTCACATCGTCCAAAGTCTGCTGAAGAGTGATTATGGAATTGATAATTGAAATCTGATGCTGGTAGCCAGAGCTTAAAAACATCAGATTGTGATTTGGTTGACAACATGAGCAAAGCCATCCCTGTGTATCTCTGCAGAGAGTTGTGCCCTTGCTAGCAATGCATCAGATAGACACTGAGACAGCTCTGATCTTTACTTCTATAAGCAAGAGAGTTGTAATCCTTTCTGGATCAAAGACACCAGCGAGCTTTGCTTTCCTTTCATTAGGATGGGATAGAAGGCCACATAGAGGCCCTCCCTCCTCTTCAGGTCTGACCGGCCAGGTTTGATCAATCAATAGCAGTCCACTAACTCAAGCCTAAGTGCCCCAGCTCTAATCACTCTCCACTGAAAAATGGAAGACGGGGTGGTGGCACCAGACATGCTCTTGCACTGTTTCATTAAAACAGCCTCTGGTCTGGGTATGAGTCAAATTATACTGTGCTTTGTTATGTTCCCTTCCAGCAGTAAATCTGCCGTGTGACAACCACAGCCCCAGAATTTAAGACCCATCGCTCAAAGCATAAAAAGTCTGAACGCTGGTGAAAGGAAGAAGCAGGGATCAGCCCGGCTGACGAAGTGGCTAAGTACAACTGGGCTACTGCCTGACTTTGCCATTGTTGTCCGCTGGAGACATGTAATCTTCTTAATCATGATCTAAACCTGCAGAACAATTGACCCATTTTCATATGCGCCGTCTTATCCGCGAATCCATGCCCATATCTCATTTAGAAGTGTTAGAAATCCCTTTTCAATCTAGGTGATCTGTTCTCACCAGCCTGCCTCCACATTGCTCTAATCCACTCTGATCTCATCCAATGCATATCAACCAGAGGATGTCATGTTTATGAATTGAAGAGCAGGCTCTGAGTTTTAGTTTCCTGCTAAAGTTTAAGTAACACTAGCTTCTATAAATAGAAGCTAGTTTTTCGGTTTTTTTTTTTTTGTTTTTTTTTTTTTAAAGATTAGATTTGGAAAGAAATGAATTAGCTTGTTAGAGCTATGGTTTGTTTACTGTCATGTCGCTATTCAGGAAAAGACAAGTAAATGTAAGGCTTTCCAAACACTTGTCAAAGCCAAAACAATATTTCCATCAGCAGATGCAGGCAATGCAGGTGTGAGTTGAAACATGATAGAAAAGTCTTTTCAGGAAGCCATTACTTCAGTTTGTAATGTGTTTAAAAGATCGATGTTAACAGGAGCGGTTCGTGTCGAGTTGAGTTTAAAAAAAAACAACAACAAAAAAAAACGCTACTGTCCAACAGAACATCTGCGAAGAAAAATGACATCACTGTCTAGAAATGACCTTTAGGAAGATTTGGCTGCAGGGGTCAGCGAGATTTTACATTCAAAAACCCACTTTAGCCCCCACTGCTACAAATATTTTTCTCTGGATCCACACAAAAGGATAGATTTAGTAAATATGTACAAATATACATATATATTTTATTTTGAAATCTAAGGAAATATATATTTCTTCTATTTTCAAACAGAAAAAAAATAATCAAAGTTTTCTAAAGGATTTTTTAAAATTAATTATTTATTTATTTATTTTTTTGCAGAATGAGGCCACCTGACAAAATACTTTCCATAAATATGAAAAAAAGAAGACAGGTAGCCCACTTAAAAATGTAAAGCACAGAGCAATGGAATAGATAGAATAGGGATGTTTTGAGAGGAGACCAGTTTCCAGTATCAACATATACCCCTCCCCCAATAGTAGCTGAACCATGCGAGCCGAAAGAAAGCTCTTACATTTGCTTCAAAGGCAAATTTAGCAGTTTGAAAATATTTTCAGTGGTCAATATTGGTGCAGTAGGAGAGTAAAAGCTCAGTCTCATATCTTAAACACTTTGTTGGATAATGCCATAGAACCGCAGAGCTACATCTAAATGCCAAGAAGGATTATTTTAAGTACGTATGAACAAAATGTCAACAACACAGTTGAAATGTTGGCTATAATGTAAGAATCTATATGTTGAGAAGATATGTCATATACTTATGTCTGTGTTATTAATAACACTAGTAAAAAAAAAAAAAAAAAAAAAGGATTCCTACACATTATTCATGTAAAACTTCCAAATATGAAATACTAAAGTTCACTATTTATAGTAGATGTTTCTGCATTGAGCAGCCTTTATGTATGGAACCAAAAACTGCAAGGAAGGAAGGATTACAGAAAAAAAAAAAAAAACAGGAAAGGAAGGAGGGACAGAAATGAGGAAAGAAACAAGAGGACAAAAACTAAACATATAAATATTCCAGTGTTAAATTTTTACTTTCAGGTTCTCAAAATGGTACTGTAGTGGTAATGCTCATCTCAAGTGCAGTAAATATTGGAAATATAGCTGATTTGAGGATGTGTGGTATATGTACCACTCAGTGATGGGAGACAATTACTCTTAATTTGATCAAGTGTCTCTCACCACCAAGTTGATTGTGTGTGTAGACTAGTTTGTATGTTAAATTTGAGTTCCTGAAAGATTATCATTGAGTATAGCTTAATTAGGGGGGGGGGACAACAAAAGAAAATAACATTTTTTTCTTTACTAGATCAAATCTGCTGTCCTTTCTTCTCCCATCCCTCCATCTTTCTCCATTTCTTCCCAAAATGAGAAGAGATGGGCTTTCTTCAGCGTGAGCAGCAGTGGCATTATTGTCAGCGTGAGCTGCCTATTGTTGCTGTGTGTCAGGCTGGACTGCTCCCATCACGCTGTCACCGCCGTGCACAGACGTGATGTGAGGACTTTGGTGAAATCGTCGCGGAGGAAATAAAGCAAGGCACCCGACTGATCTGACACCCTTATCTTCATGGTATCAGTCCTGTCAGACACAGACAAGTCAGTCAACTGGATCAAATAAGCAACACATAAGAAAAATCTATCTAGAGTACATCAAAGATTGCCCATCCACTGGTCCACATGAAATTAGTATGACATACGCAGTTGATGCTGGAGACACCCAGAGCTTTGACCTAAATGAGAGAGCTTTACTTGAACAACAGAGTGAGCAGTGGAGAAATAAAGAGCACTTTTTCTTTCTGTCGGTTCTTGTCGCATTTATCATCGTTTTAAGATTCGAAATCTGTAATTGTCTTTGGGAGAAAAAGCATAAAACCTGCATCTACAGAGACGAGCGTAAAGCAGCACAGTTAAACAAATCTGTTTACAATTTGTTATGTTTTCTGTGGAGCATACATGCATGACCCTGACAGAGAGCCTGGGAGTGAATACAAGCTATTTTTTTTTTTTTTTTTTCGTGTGTGTTTTCAATTCCCTCCCAGGGTGACTGAGCCCTGCTCAGGGAGCCCTTGTTGTGCAGACAGTAGCGAAGCCACCAGCTGCTGACCTTTACTAGCATCACATAGCAGCAGGGAGTGCCTCAGTTTACCTGACTCACATTCTGAAAACAGCTAATCAAAAGGGTCCCCTGGGTTACCACCTGTGACGAGCACTGTGTGTTTGCGTGTATTTATGCGCCGTGTCAGTATGTGTGGATGTATGAGGCTGCATGCATAATTTGGCCCATACATTGTTTTGATTATATCATTTCAAGTCAACAAGAGAAGCAAAAATGTACTCTTTGATCATTGCGAAAGTGGTTGTGGGCTGTGCTATTAAGGTCCTCAAAGTGGGTGTAAATGTGTAGTGGTTAGTAAATCAAATCTGAGTTTCATTCTCATCCTTTCATTTGCAGCAGCCCTGGTATCACTCTGACCACCGATGCAAGTCAACAACCAAAGCCATTGCTCAAAGTTCCAGAGGTTAGATGAGGCCATGATCAGACAATCTATGACTCAATTCTTCAAATCAGAGCAGAGTATAATGTCAGGCTATGCTTTCATCTTGAGATGCAAGCATAATATCTTCTGACTTTGCCTACATAACAGCTAGAATGCAAAAAAAAAAAAAAAAAAAAAACCTGCAAGCTTTCATAGTGTTAATTTTAATTTGAAAATCAGAAGTATGAAACTGATGCATATGGATTTTGTTTCTAATTTGGGTCCCTGTGTATGCTACAAAAAAGAGTAAAGAACGACAGAGAAGGAAAAAGGCCATTAGACCAAATAAATCCCCTTCCCACCATGTAACCCACTTTTGAGAATCTTTTTGGAGTTTTCCCAAGCAAAGGAATTCATCCCACCTTGTGACTCTCTCTGTAAACCTTCTTAAAATCCCTCATAGTCAGGAGACTGCCTAGACAGACTGTCTCTGAACTTACTAAAGAATGTCCTAATATAAGGTGTCTTTAAGGGGGATAGAAGTATTTCACAAACCTCAAAGCTTTATTACTACAGTAACAGTGATGCATATCTATCTGCCTTTCATTTCAGTGCTGCAGAAAATAAAAAAAAAAAACATTATGCTATTGGAAAATAATACTTTGGCACTGCCTTACTGAGCTTTTGACATTATATTATAGCAGCATAATATCAAAATGCAATTGTATGAAGTATCACAATCACGAAGAACTGCTACTAGCCAAAAGTAGCATATCAGGTCCTGCTGCAGCACAAAACTGTGAATTCTACAGCCTTGATCCCAGTAAAATGCACTATTCAGCTTGGGAGTCAAATGCAACGTACATAACTTCAGTTCACAAAAATAATACGCAATTATGAAAAAAAAAGTGTTATTGTGACAATTATTTTGATTTATAATGATGACAATGCCTTTTGCAAACACCAAAAATATAATAGTATTGGGGTTGATTACTTTTTTCACTTCTGGTTGCATTAGAGCATCAATAGCAAATATATTTAGAAAAAAAAAATATGCACATAGATGCAAATAGTATTTGCTGTCTAGCAGCATAACCGCTCCATTTAGTGCAACTGGTGCAGTGAAATAGGCTATTTGAATTTGAACAGCATAGGAAAACTCATAGCTTTAACACAGAATGACCTTCTTTAATGAACAAATCTTCAAAAGCTCATAACACTTAGAAAAACATTATTAATTAAATTTTCTTTAATTCACAATTCCTGTCATGATATTTCTGGTACACCAAAGGAAGAACCTGGTTTTCTTGATCCCAGAGTAGCTTTGCTCTATCTGAAGATCATATGCTAATTGTGTTTTTTTACTTGATTAAATCAAAGCTGCATCCAAGAAGATAGAAAACAATAATGAAATAAGAAATTGTGTTTGGATGAGCTTCAAGCTTCTGGATTATTTGTATGGGTGCATGAGTGTGACTGTGCATGATAATGCATGTGGGTGTGCATGCACGCGCACGCACAAGCACGTATGTTTAGAGCAGGTGTGTGTGTGAGCTAATTTGCCACCTGGAATTATAAAGATTTCACATTGGTGAGACTATATTTAGCATCCAAGAGCAACTAATGGCTAGTAGGCTCAACTCTCAGGGGAGCCGAGTCTACTGGCCACAGCAGGGCCACGTTGTTCGACACCAAGTACCTCCACAGAGTAGCCATACGCCTGACACAAAGGCAGGTTGGCAGCAAAGCACAGGATGAGAAGTCCCCAGACCAAAGAGGCACAGGAAGAGATACAGAAAAACAACACCCCCCTTCCCAACCACATCCCCAAGTGCAGGCCAAGTTCACAAACTGGTCACTCCACTGACCAGGCACCCGCACAAGCTTCAAACAGCAGAACCGCCTAGCACAGGGGAGAAGGAACCTGCCAAAAACCGCCTGACCAGCTGGACCAGCAGGAGCAACACATAGCATCGGGAGGAAACGGCACTGTCTTTGTACAGATCCACTCAATAAATTATAATTATTATTGAAAAGCCCATTTATTTCAGGAACTTCATCACTAAATGAAACACTTTATATAGATTAGTTACACACTGATGGATGCTTGAAAACCTTTATTTCTATTAATCACAGTGATTTTCCACTTACAAGTAATTAAAACATGACATTTAAAAATAAATGTTTAATACACTTTTAATCTGGCAAACGGGCTTCATCTAAACACATATTATATGACTGAATTAATTAGTTAGTTAGCTAACTAACTAATTAAGTAACTAACTATCCACAAATCCAACAGTTTTTCCAATATACAGTACAAAGATAAATGGGAAAAACATAAGTACAGCTTAAGTAGACACAAACAATTGTTCCTGGTTCATTGTCTTTCATTCAGTTCCAACAAGTGGTTCTCCAGATATTCTCTACTGCACTTCTTTTTTGAGTATTTTATGTTAAAAGCAAGAATCAGGGTGCTTGAACGACCCATCACAGTCAATTTGTGTTAAAGTTGGTACCAAAACTTCTTCAGAGAACCACTAAGGGCAGCACAAGTACTACCTGTGGTACTTGTATCACGGTTTGAGAACCATTGTTCTAATACAAGTTGAATAAATCCTTTATAGTCATCCCTCTTGACACATAGGCCAAAAAAAATTTTTTTTTTCAAGGAGCTGAATTAAATTCAGGAGCTGCTATTTCATCCAAAGGGACAGAACTGCTGTTAGCTACAGCGGGATGGGTTACAGTCAGACTGTAACCTACAGGCTGTGACGCACCACAGCTCTCTACTTGTTTTGTCCATTGCGTGAGGGTCATTATTTTAGAGAAAAACAAAGAGTCAGCTCCAACCCACCTTGATTTCAAAATCGGATATTTAAGTTTTAAAATCTCAGTCTGAAAAGATACAGCGAATAAATGTACACTAGTGAAAAAAACAGTCAAATAGAAGAAATGCTTCCCCCACCCTGGTGCTTCACATAGCTTAGCTTCTTAAAATGAGCTTTATCAGTCAACCAAATGAGCAGCACCTGATGAAGTCATCTATTACTTTTGCTAAAGGAAATGGTTACAAAGAAAATGCAGAAATAAAGGTAAAAAAAAAAAATAAAAATAAAAATAAAAAAAGACACGGTGAATATTTGCACACCAAAGGATACAATTTCACTTATGTCAAGCCTGAGCCAATGAAGGACTTGGATGAGGGCTGGGGAAGGAAGAGGAGCAAAGTGCAATAAAATGGGCGAGGGTGGTGAGAGGGAGTGTCTTGGCTTCTATTATAGCTCTCGGAAAGTAGGAACTCAATCAGCGGCCAGGCGAGGGGCCCATTGTGCTGGAGTGTAATGGGAACTGTGAGATTTTATTAAGAGAGAGCAATTGCATGTGCTCCTCATCAGGGTTTCCATTGTGCCATTGGTGGTCACACTGACGTCCGGGGAAGATAGAAACAAGGTATTTACTGTCTCACATTGGGGAGAATAGACAGCTCCCAGAAATAGGGTTCCACTTTGACGAGAGGGGGTCTGTTACTTATAATTGTCACAGCATTCTCTTGTTCAATCTGTTTTTATCCCCATTGCTCTCACTCCACTTTTTCTAAGCTCCTTTTCCCTTCTCTCCCTTCCTCCTTCTCTCCCACTGTCAATTCATTTGTTTGTTCTTTCATTTTTCACTTTCTGAAATCCCTCTGTTTCTGGCATTCTGGTTGAGCCATAAAGAAGATCTATCCTCGGCGAGTTTTATCTCTACCATCATCGCATGCACAGCGATTCTTAGAAAAAAGGGATAATTGGGATGAGTAGTGGGAAAAAGTGTGGGAGGACAGCAGTGTGAGAGGGTGTGTCAGCCTGACTGGTGATGGACCCATCCTTGTTGGTTTGCTGCTGTCGGAGCAGGAATTTCCAGACGACATGGTCTAAATTCGGCTGTTTACGTCTTTCCTCAGTGTATAATATATCTTGCTGTTCGCTGTTCCCTACTAACAAACAGAAGCAAAGGTTACCCACACATTGCTGCTAGTAACTGAGGCAATGTGTATTTGAGAGCTCTTAGTAACAAATGTTGTGAACAGTATCTCTTTTGCTCCAAATGAGAACTCAAAATGGTCGTCATGTGCTGTATTTCTGCAGTCATACAGACATTATCTTTCTCCCTGTAATTTGATCTAGTTTCAAATGGAAAGGAATAGGCTGAAACACATCGGGTTTGGGCCCAAATCATGTCCTGTTATCTTTAGACATCACTAAGAGATCAACAGAGATCAACTTGGAATTTCATTGCATACTTTTACAAATATTGAAACAAAGTTGAGCAGCAACACAAAATTCCTAATAATGTCATTGGCCAATAAATTGTAAACCAAATTACAACCAGCAAAGAATCAGAAATTTTTCTATTTTCACACTATTCCATTGGTTAACACCCAGGTGGTGACAAATCGAATCAGTGATTATTTGTTCATCAGAGAGTATTACCACATTTATGATAACAGCAGGCATTATCGCAGTTTGTTAGCCTGAGCCAATCCTTAGAATACCAGCGCAAAGAAGAAAATGCATCAGTAGTGATTCTACAAGTTTCTGCCTGTTGAGTTTGAGAGGGATTACAAGGCCTTTTCTAAACAATTAGAGTCCATCACCAAAAGGTCGAGCAGTGCAATGCTTGGTAAAAAGGCAACAAAAGAATCTACAAGCATCAGTTGTTTGATGTCAAAGGTTATGACAGAGTTACGTTCAAATGACGGAAGAAGAATTGCTTGTTTGGAAGGAATGATAAAAGACGCCCACTTCTCTTGCAAAAGAACTGATCTGCATGGTGAATGTATGCCATTGCATCTGCACAAACCACTTGTGGAAAACCAAGGAGGAGATGCTTGGCCACAAAACACACCGTTACGTTTGGTGAAAGCTAAATATATTGTATAAGCGTCAACTAGATCTGAGGACAATCTGTCAGTTCAACTTGCTAGCCTGCCACAAAGTCTAAAAGAAAAAGTAAATAATTCTGTTTCAAAGAAAATCAATCCAGACCTGAAACCGATTCAAATTCTTTGGTGGGATCTAAAGCAAGTTTTGAACCACTGAATACCAGAAAATGTCAAAGAAACGAGATGCAGGATTTTCTCACCAAACTGGTAATATAATAAAGTAGAGGACTACCTTTAATTGTGCCTGCTAAGAGTGGATCTGGAGATTTGAATTGTTTTTTTGAATAGATTTATTGTTGATTTAAACTTATTAAGCCAATATTTTTAATCAAGTTGACTTTTTCCAGAATATGTCTTTTACAAACTGGTTTATGTAGAGTGAGAACAATCAGTTATCAGGGTCATTTTTGTGGATTTCCATAGTAAACCTACAAAGTGCTACCAGAAAAGTTGTATTAAAAAAAAAACAAAAAACATACAAAATCTGAGAAATCGCTTTGGACCTTTTTTATAGGTGCAGCTCATACAGTCATTTTATTCTGCAAGAGACACACAAAGGATAAGGCCAGTGGGCTCAAGAGCTTGTCAAATTTAGGACAAAAATAATAAAACTTTAGTTTTCACCATTTTATATAACAAATAAACCAAGGTTTCATGGATTATACTTTAATTTCTAAAAAAAAAGAAAGAAAGAAAAAAAAGCTATCGTAAAACATAATTTATATTATAAAATTCTAGAAAATATGTTGCTCTTCTGTATCCTAAATTTGCTCTTCTGGGTTAAGACCTAGTAGCCATTCGAGTACAATAAGCTCTGTGCCTTTTTCTAGAAACCAGTTTGATCATTTTGAGCTTTGTGACATGGTGCTTAAAATCCAGCTGGATGTGGACATCAAAAAATGGGTACACTGGAGGATAAAGGGATGGCCATTATCAGCACCAACACCGAGACTCGCTGTGGCTTTTAAACTGTGTGCGGTTAGTGCTGAGGGGCCAAAAAGAATCCTCAAGAAAATCTCCTCCAACACTGCATATATTTTTGCTGTTTATGCAAAATTCTGACCCAAACAACTGATTGTCCCCGCTATAATTGAAACTTGCCATCCATATGACTGGCAGACTCACTTATGTTAATAATTCTCATGCCCTGTTGTGTACTTTATAACTGTAGTGTTTTAATACATTAAAGTTGCAATAGATAACTTTTGTAAACATTTTTATTTTTACATATTTTCTAAAACCGTCACTATGTTCTGATAGTGAAATTTAAGACAAATATGTTTTAAAAAGAAGCTCATTTGCACTCATCCTACTGCGACCTGCAGAAACACACAGATTCCATGTCTTAGCACAGTTGTGTAAGTGCTGCTCACACCCTGTGTGCACAAGTGCAAGAGTGCCGGTTGTGGGGACACAACCTCCCCACCCCCATTACCACCCCGTCCGACCGTGACATCTGCCGCGCTCCTCTGAGCATTGGGCTGAGGGAGGGTTAAGATTAGTGCTCTTGCCAGGAAAAGTTTAATGTTTGACTTAAATTCAATTTATCCAAGATTACTGTTGTTATCTGATGAATGAGACTATTTCTTCTTTGGTTTGGAATTTTCTTTTTTAACGTTCTATGGAAAACAGTCGTATTTGATAAGATGATATTAAACGGGAAAAGCAGTTATCACTCAAGGTCTTGACCTGGCTCTGTCCTAATGAATCTAAACTTACTCATCTCTGGTCTCATGCAGTTAAAACTCCCTTTCCATCAGAGCCAATCTGATAAAGGGATGAGAGAGGATATCATGTGTTCCTCACACAAATCCTGCCTGTAATCAGTACATTGTTGTTGTTCTACTTCCCTCACTGTAATCTCTTTCCAGGTCCATTCTATCCAATGCTGACGTCCACCAAATGTAGTACATCAAACAAAATAATAGCTGCAATATCAGGGAAATAAGGCAAGACAGAGGAGAATGCACAGCTACAGAGTATCTTTATAAAGTTCTGTGTGTAATGTGACACAAGGGGGACTGAAACATACTGGCCATCTGATAATGAGGCAGGGCAGAAGGTTGTGGGGGGTTAAGGATTACATTCCCCAACAGTGACAGAGAGAACAGGACAGGACATATGTGGTGCTGTCCTTGAAAATCCCATTTGACCACAATGCATCAGAAAAGGAAAACATCTAGAAAGCAGATTTAGAGATAATAATGTATAATTTAGAGATAAAAATGTTACTTTAATCAAGAGATTAATTCTCCACCTTAAGTCCATCAACACAGTGACTAACCCAGAACAAAGCTCAGCCAAATGTTGTTTTCTTCTCCACAATTTCCTGCCCCTTCCCCCTGCCATGCTGCTGTGATTTTGCCAGTGCAACATTCTCCAGTATTTATGTTACAGTATAGTACGCTCCATCTGCTAAGATCTGAGGATGTGAAGTGAATGCTGTCGCATATAATTTCTTTGACACGACTGGATATTCCTCATAAGAGAGCCCCCAGAACGAGCGACCTGATGCGTAGGTAAAGCAGCACTCACACAGCAACAACTTGTTCCCAAATACAGAGTATGAGGATGCACACTTGAAAGCATGTGCTCTGTCTTTGCCTGGCCTTTATTTTTATCCACTTGGTGACACTTCCAATCACATACGGCATCTGGACTCATTAGCGTCAATGATAAACTTTGACAAAGGGAACAAAAACCTGCAAATGAAAGCAGACAGAGCGAGGAGTGCAGTAAATTAAAAGGTTCAATGCAACCCTTTCAGACATAGACAATGAATCCATGGACATCATGAAATCATTGGTTTTAAAGTATGGCAATATGTAAAAGTGTACTTTATGTGAGCTGCACAGTGGCACAGATGGTAGCACTATTGAAAGCAAGACAGTCCCAAATTCGTATCCCGGTCTGCAGTTCTTCCTGTGCATGCGTGGGTTCTCTCTGGGTCCTCCAACTTCCTCCCACAGTCCAAAAACATGACTGTTAAGATAACTAGTCTCTTAAATTGTTATTTGATATGCGTGTGTTTTTGTCTGTCACAATAATAATAATTTATCTTGTTGAGATAAATTATAATATTTAGACTAGGAACACATTCTCAAATATCAATAAACCAATATTTAACACTGGAACTGAAAGACTTTTTAAATATCTAAAATAAATAAACAAAGCAACAGAAAAACAGAAACAACAAATATAATGAATTATTAAGTCTCAGTAAAAAAAAAAAGAAAAAGAAAAAAAAAGTACTTGAAAAAAGGGGCCGGTTGAAACCAAGGCACCAGACTGAAGATTTTTGTCAACCAATTTTTGGTAGAAAGAGAGAAAAATGATAAATCCTGCAAATTATTGAGTTTGTTTGAATTTATTATGTGACGAATTGATTCCTTGCTTATTGGGACAGGCCTATGTGTGTGTGTTGTTGTTCTGTACCCCTCTATTGTCCTGCAATGAACTGATGACCTGTCTGGGGTGTACCACACCTCAGTTAATGACTGCTGAACACAGGAACCAACAACCCCCACACCCCGCACCTCACAGCCAACCACCTGCAAGGATAAGCGGGTTCAGACAACGGATGGATGTATTTTATGTCTGAAAATGAAATGCGATGGCAGCACAGGCATTTGTGTTTAGATTGGATCTTTGCCCATGATTAACAAGAGAGGAGCCAGGTGTTGTGGAGCCTCAGGGTCAGCTCGGGGCTCTGCTGGCTTAGCGATAGTGGCAAAGCTCCACTGAACACTGTACACTTGTCTGTATGCCACAGGATTCAATTTACAAGCTGCTGGTTTAAGCTGGCACAACGAACCACCCTGTTGTTTGCACCAGGATGTGCTGCCTGTTTTGGAGGCTTTTTGTCCTGCAGTTAACGAGCACTCTAGTGGGAGAGAATCTGTAACGGTCGATTACAGCTGTGATAATGGCAGACTCTTTTGTGTGCACAGAATGGTTAAAAAAAGCCATCCTCACCAGGGGGGGGGGAAAGAAAACAAATGAGGAAAAAATAAACTCTCATGCAGTTTGGAATCCTGTAAAGCCTAGTGTTTTCTTAAGGAGGACTGAGTGCATCTGATTCCAAGGCAAGTGGCTTCCAAAGACACACAAGCATCTATTATCTTGTGCAAGCCCCCACAAAACAACACACATACCTTTACAAATACATATTTTCTCACATGTACTAATTCACAAAGGCACATTTAGAAGCATCAATGCATTGATCACATTGGCTGTCTTCTAGCACTTTAGGGATATAGAAAGTTTCATACAGAAATTTTCAAAATGAAGCTGCAGGCAATTGGGAAAAGGACTAATACATACACAGGAGAAGTCGGTGATCAGAAAATGATGTTTCTGGTCTGAGTATCATGTGCTATTTGAAATAATGCTTTCTTCCAGGCAGCAACAGATATTTAGTTCCATCTGGATTCCATGCAGGTCAGCATTAACAAGCTGCTCAAACACAAGGTTAACTCACTTGAAGATTACTAAAGATGTAGCTGTCCAAACACATAGTCTTTAACACATAGTCCTCTTCCTGCATGCTACATTTTTATGCAAATCTACAAAGGAAAATATATGGCCAGTGGTTATTTTGCCCTTTCAAAATAATCTACTTTTTGGCAAATTGCCTTAACAATCTTCACTTGAGTCACATAAGGCAGACAGACTGGGAAGTGCAGGAGTCATTTATCTTTCACTACCAATATCATTATAGCCAGGTAAAAGCCAGCCCCTTGTTCTACACTTTGATTCATATAGACTTACTTGTAGTTCATTAGCTTTTTTTAAGTTATTCCACTAATTATTTCAAAATGCCTTGATTGGGACCCTATTCTGATAGCTTTGACTGCATCAGTACATCCCTATTTTGCATACAACTCGTTTGTAATTTCAAAGGAACACAGAACTTGACAAATTCAGAAATTTATGGTAAACCTCTATAGCGAGGTCCAATCAATCCTGAATAGATTCCACCGGAATATATTTTTTGTTTGTTTGTTTGTAGATAAAGGCAATGGGGAAAACATATTTGTTCTTATTCACACTAAATTTACAGGTGCCAGTGAAGAAACACCGCCTTTATCAACAAGAACAACACAGCCGTCAGTTAGTCCATGCCACTGAGGGTTCAGCACAATTAATCTTTGACTTGGGGCCATTCAGTCACAGCTATAGTGTTGCTCTGGTGATGAGGTCGCGTTGAGTGACCATGGCGCTGTCTTCTGCTGATTAGTCAAGAGACTTTACAAAGCCACAACAACTGTAGGCAACCATTTGTCAAGCTCCCTGTAATTAATCCATTGCAGGCAGTCTGTTGGGAGGGCAAAGGGGTTGCTAAGGAGGTTCTTGAAAGGCAATTATCAGAAACACAAAAACTAAACAGATTGACACACACCAGACAAATGACTTTCTGAGTGACACTTTGGCACCCAATAAGTTTCTTGGCTCTAAAGTGTCTTTGTAAGAGGGTTGATTAGAGGAAGGGCCACAGCAGCAAAACCAAAGTGGACACAGCAGCAAGAATGACAGGTGGAAATGAATTATAGAGAACATAATATGTACTCCCTAAGTGGATTCATTTATCTACGGTTTAAGGTCAACACAGTTTTTATGTCATACCAAGAAATATCTGAATGTTGTTAAGTGGTTGACATTTCCAGTGCGGTTTCTTGAAGATTGTTAGTGTCACTTAAAGAGTGATAAAAAAAAAAACAATAAAAAATAAAAACTGAAAAACCTGAAAAAATGTAGGCTGACCTCTGACTAAGAAGAGGATGTTAGTGTTATTTGACCCTTAGAATTGAGGTGAAGCCATGCCATGCTAATAGATGTATTTCCTACCAACACCCTTCCGCGCGCCACAAGGGGCGATTTAAGCTCAATAATGGAGAAAATATTTCTCCAATCACACAGGTGTCAGACTTCATGCCTGAGCGCACAATTTTATCACAACTCTGCAAGAGAAAACAGAAGTCCAGTGTTTTTTTTTCTACAGAGCAACATCCCACTCTCACCAGGCATGCAATGTCACTCAGTCACCCACACACTGAACAGAGGCAGCCGTCTAAACAGTGTCCATAACCTCACTATACAGACAGACATAAACAAGCATGACACTTACTTTTTTGGGGATGCGAAGAACACTGATTGACAGTGCTCTGTTGGCCGGATTAGAGACGTTCATTTCGTCCTGAACTCAATTATATTTTACAAAGGCTGACATCCCCAGTTAATTGCAGCCTTTCCACATGAGGGAATTATTTGCACTTCTCAATTCCCTGGCCATGTGTACTCTGTTCCGCATGTACAGGCTTCATCTAACATGTGGAAATATTGCAAATTAGATCAGTGGAGAAAAAAAAAATGTAGAAAGGAAAAACTAAAATTTGGGAAAGAAAAAAAAAAAAAAGAGTGTTACAGTTCCAAGAGAGTAGGAAATGAAGTGGTGGTGTGCCTCCGTCTCTGACTTCTGTCTGGATCTTAGCTCTGTCTCTGAGACAACATGGACATATCCAGAGTGACAGAATTTTGATGATTGACGCGGTGATGAGGAGGAGAAGAAGACGGGGAGAAGTGAAGGAAAAGGTTACACAGTGCCATTGGCTGCACCAAAATGAAAATAAGGGTTTGCCCATAGAAAAATGTGACAAGAATCCCTGGGTGGTTTTTAGCGGTTGAGGAAATGTTTGTTTAGTAATAACAAGGAAGCCTACAAAGCCCAGAACAGTTGTGTCTGCAATGTGTGTATGTGTGATTAATTGGTGTTAAAATTGAGTAAAATAAAACTCCAACACTGTGTATCCTGGATTATACAGTCATGTCTGTTCTTACCCCCAAAGCATCCAACAGCAGACATCCAATGGTTGACATGTGTCACCACACATAGTCAGATTAGCAAACCTCTAATCCACCTCTGTGGCTGACTGGGTGGGTGAAAGGGTTGGGGATGATCTGCCACACCACAAATAATCCAGTACCTAGCATTTCATCTGCTAGTGGGGGGTCATGTTGCTGTTCTCCGTCAAAATCGCTTTGTGTTTAATGGGCAACGAGGCCTTGGATTAGATTTGTTCTGTTGCTGACATGTGGAGAGACAGCTGTTGCAGAGATGTGCGAAACTAAAGCCCTACTCCAGGCTCATATCTCTGTGCTACCCTTGGGTTGTCCCTGATTGTCAGAGAACTAATCCCATATCATTGTTTAGCAATTTTGTTTGTTACAATGGATATCAGTGACATCACACGTGTTGACATTGGTCTGTCAGCAAACAACACTACTGTTTATCTTTGTCTGCAAGATACTGGGTAAAAAAAAAAAGCAAACAAACAAAAGAAAAAAAAAAACACTTCCAGATGGGAGAACCGCATTGCCAGTGAGAATCTAGAGTAAACAGACAAACAGGGACTATTTACTGATAATAATCTCATCAAACAGCTGAATGAAGATTCCCTTTTATCAAAAGTAAACAACCCTTTTAATATGCTAGACTAGTTGGAATAGACCTCTCATCTCTCCAGGATGAAAACATTAAAGTTTGTCTCCTTGAAAGAACATCGTCCACAATAGTATCTCAGATGGCGGCAGTAATCTTCGAGAGAACCTGTGTCATGCTGTGCATGTCAGGGACAATGATCTCTCATTTTTGTCACACTGACCGAACTGCAAGTCATCAGCTGTTGTGTGCGGCTTACACAGCATTTTCATTTTTTTTTTAGAACAAACAAGACTTAGAGTCTAAAAGATATGTGTTACCCTTAGTATTAATTTGATTTAGCTAGTAATAGCAGTGAAAGCTGACGGAAGTCCTCTTGACATTCAGTGCAAATCAGAATGTGCGGAGGACAGTAGTGTGGAGGAACAAGTTAGATTTGCTCCAAGCAGGGACACTCAGCTTCTGCAAAGGCACACCAGTGATTAAGACAGGTCAATCATTCTTAGAGTCAACGTCAGGTGTGCAAAGGACGTGCCCCCCTTTCTCAGCTTGGAGGAGGAGAGAGGCTTTCTACAGCTGCCAGAAGGCCAACAGTGCTTTAACCAACTCCCCATTAGTTGGAGTAAGTCAGTAAAACCTGACCCCAGGAGACCCTTGATTGTGAGCATAAACAACTTTGGAATACTCTAGAGAACTCCTGCTGAAATAATATAAACAACTCCTAGACATTATACTGAGAGTTAGTTTGCAAAGTATTTTTCTTTCACTGTTTCGTGAAAGAGTGCAGCTTTCCATCGAAGCACTAGAAAAGTCATATAACAATGTAACATTTGATGAAAACGTAATGGTGAATTTGAAGAAAACTACACACATAAAGGCACGTATAAATATAAAAGTTTTGATGGGCTACACCAGAACAAGACCAGACCAGCTGCTACTCTTGTTCAGTTTTCAGGAACAGAAAACTGAGGCTGCAGGTCACACAGGTTCACCAAAATTGGACAACAGGAAAAGATAAAATATAATGGCTGATCTAATTCAGCTGCAACATTTAGATTGCGGGGTCATAATTTAGCATAGACGACAATACAGCATGACTCCACGGCCTACTTCAGTGTTGTTACTAAACATGTTCATCCCTTTTTTTACAGCACATTCTACCAGTATAATATTTCAGCAGTTAATGAGTAGCTTCATCAATACATTTCCCCACAACTGGCCCTTTAAGGGCATCCATGATCATGATATGATCTAAAATGAAAATGAGTGTATCGACACTCCTCCAGTAGAGGATCCTTCAGATGAATCAACTGCATAACATTATAATGTCTATATGAATATTTCAGGCACCTTGTTCAATCTATGACAAACACAAATAAAACAATTCTGAGGCCAAACCGGGATCCAATTCGGGAAACGGAAAAGTGTTTCAAACCTGACAAACTGCACTTTATAAAGTGCTGATTGAGCTCATGGAGCTACGGATGTTACAATTCTCAAAGCAAAAGCTGCCTAAATGGTGAAAACATTCACATTACAACAAAATATTAGATCAAAAAGTACATCCTGAAGTCATATATGTTTTGAATTATCTACGTCTTCAAGACTTGTCTTTATGGTTAAATGTTTCCCCAGGGACACTAATCCAGAGGTTAGCGAGAGAACCACATTCTGCTGACTGCCCTGCTCACTGCTACAGGGCTTGGCCACCAACCCTAAAGATTTTTTAATAGCATACTAAAATTCTGTGAAAGCCTAAATTGCAGCCCTCAATGGGCAACAGATGATGGAATTAAAGAGATTTAGAGCTGTTGGGGAAAACGGGCTGCACGTCTTTGATGTGGGGTTGGGAATGAGGGAAGAGTGGAAAAGATGGAAGCCGAGCACACCGAGGCAGCATCTGGCCCTTGTAAGGACACACTGCTCTCTGGGAAGTCTCCACAGATCGAGAAAAGGGGCTAAGTGATAGCTCTTTCTAACACCCACTATGTGCACCAACTGGCACTCACCTAATAGTAACACCTGCTGCACCCATAAGGTGCTATAATATCACTCATCACCTAAACAAAAGTGGGACATGTGAGGCATGAAAAAAGTTTGAACTGTGAAATTGTGAGGCCGTCGTACCAAAAGGAAAAGAAAAAAAAAAAATCCCTAATTTCAACCCGAGCCCCACTTGAGGTAACCATAGCAACCCCTCACCTGTCATCTCATCGACAACAATAGACAGCCAGGTCAGAGTGACACATTTTCTCAACCTTGCAAATATGCAGCACGATTTTCTATGTTAGGCATAGTGCCTTACTCTCTCTCTCAGGTTTCTACCAGAGTGTAATCAGACACACACAGCCTCCTCTACACACACCAGATTAATCATCTGCCTTTTTTTTCCTTTGCCCTCCTGCTGTTCTGTGCTATGCTCGCTCTACTCCCTTTGTCTTTCATTAACTGACACTTGTACCATCACAGTTTCACACATAAACATATTCACAATGACACATTTTAGCTTCGCTACTCTTGCCAGAGGAAGCTGGCAAAATGGCAACATTTATCCTGACCTGGCATATTCCGATCCCAAGTGAAAACGTGGCCCAGTATAAAGGGCCGGTGGGCTGCCACAGCCTCTATTCACCCGAGACAAAACCTGGATCTGTGGCATAATCTGGCTGGCTGGACTTGTGAATAGAGCCAGCAATCCAGCAATGACAGACCCTGTTAACCTCTATGCTATGAGTTACTGCCTGGCTGTATACAGCAGAGTTGAAAAAGGAGCAACGTAAAAAAAAAAAATAAATAAATAAATAAAAACTGGCATTGATGGAAACAGCTCTGTGCTTGGAGACTAAGGATTCCCGACACACAGCTGCAGTATACTGGGCATGAAGAAGTCAGTAAAATTTACAGGGGAAAAAAATAAAAATACTAACTGCAGAATCATAACTCACTATTCTCCCACACAAACTTTTGCTTTTATCTCATTCCAAAAGAGGAAAGAAGGTAAAAAAAAAAATAATCCAGGGGGGAAAGAAAAAGGGAATCTGGAAGATTGACACTTTCAAACAAGCTGTGGCGAGAGTGACAAAGCAAACGCACAGCGGTTGCAGAAATGTCAGGTTGGGACAGTCTCTGTCCTGAGTAATAAGGGGGGGATGGATCTTCCCACCTTGGCTCTCGTCTCTACCGATTTCATCGTGCTGCACACCACGGGCACTGTGACTCACCAAGTGAGCAAAACATAGCCAAAACCAATAGCCGGCAGATAGCATCTCTTACGCTAACAAGCTTTTCACTTGGGGATACCATCAGCTCTCTGGTTTTCTCATACAGCTAATTAGGAATGGACTGAGAAGCAGACCCAAAGCTATCTTTTCACCCTTTTTTTATCCTCTCACTCACAAATCTTTCTCTTTTTCACACAAACACTTCTTTCTCAATCCATTGCCCACTTTTTCACACTTTTTACATCGACCTACCATCTTCCAATGCACCACCATCGGTGCCATTGCTGTCACTGTGTCCAACTCAAGGCCTCTAGTGCTTCTTAATCCCATTAGACCAAACACAATCAATTATCCAGCCAGCCTTAAGGATCTGAGAGCATTAAAAGGTTAGCTCAGGAGATTTAAAGCCATTGATGTCTGGGACAGCAACGCACCCCACACACCCCCTTACGACTGTGTCAGTGTCTGCATATGTACGCTGCATGTCAGCACGTGTTCATCAAGATGACACCCCAGCAACAACCAGAGCCACCGTGCATCGCTAGCGGATCTTTAATCATGTCCCTGCAAGTCCTGGCAAATTACTGCCTTGTGATGGTAATCGATAAAGCAATAAACACAGTCAGGGACTTCAGCTGCTAGAGCAAAGAAATACCATTGCAGCCACTCATTGTTTTTTCTTTTTTTTTTCTTTTTTTTTTGTCTTTTTCATAAATGGATACTTTCTATCAAAGAGAGAGAGAGAGAAAAAAACATTTTTCCAAATCAGGAAGGCATCTGTGGATGAGAGAAGAACAACCACCCCCCACATCCTCCTCCGCTGTGTTTGCATTGACAGACAAAAGAGTTACAGGTGCAGGTCAATCAATACTATCAGAAGATAGACTGATATAATCTTATTGTAATCTGTAGACTCATCTCATCTCCTTCTATCTGCCCCATCGCTGCCTGTCCATAAACTCCATGCCCCAGTGCTGCTCCATTCATGGCTTGATGTAATTTTCTCACTCCCTCCCTTTTTATCTTTCTCATACGCTTTTCTCCTTCACTCGCCTCTCACTGACTCTGTTCCTTCTCTGGCGAGAAAATTAAATATGATCATTTCTCTTCAAAGGCGCCACCATTAGCCACATAATGAATATTCAGTTAATGTAGCAAAGAGAGAGAGCGGGACTGTGTGACCAAGAGAAGTAGGTGACCGCAAGAGCCGATAGGTAAAACAGTGCTGTGATAATATGTTTGCCTGCTTACATATTCCATCTGTTGTTGCATTTTTGTCGCACTTGCATGTTCAGAATCAAACAAATTTCAGTGTCAGACAAACATAAGTCTGATGAAGACATACAAATACATACAAAATGTTCTCTCCAAATAATGATTTCTTTTTATATATATGAAAAAAAAAAAAAAAAAAAAAAAATTTGCTCTGCGCAAAAAATAATTGCCCCCTAAACCTAATAACTGGTTGCTTAACATTTGGCAGCAACAGCAGTCATCTAACATTTGCTATAACTGGCAATGAGTCTTTCAAATCACTATGGAGGAGGCCAGAAACTGTTTTAATTGAGCTACATTGGATGGTTTTCAAGCCAGTACCACAGGTCATGCTATATAATCTCATTTGCAATTAATTCTGGACTTTGACTAGGGCACTTGAGGCTTTCATTTCTTTTTTTAAAACATTCAGATGTGGACCGACTGGTGTGGTTTCGATCGTTGTGCTACATCACCGAAGTTCACTGAAGCTAAAGCTAAAACCAGATGGCCATTCAGTCTCTTTTGAGATTTTTTTTTGGCAGAGAGCAGAATTAATGGTTCCATCAGTTACAGAAAATTGTTCCGGTCCTGCAGGGATAAAGCAGCCCTGACCATCCCACTACCACCACCATGCTTGCTTGTCAGCATGATGTTTTGTTTCTGTGGTAGTGTTAGACCCATGCCTTCCAAAAATTACCCCATTTGGCAAAAGTGAGATGGGCTTTTGTGTTCTTTTTGCTAACTAGTAGTTTTGGCATTGAAAAAAAAAAAAAGTTTTTAAGTGAGTTGCAGCCATAGAGTGGCATAACCAGTTGTTAGCTTACGAGGGCCAGGTTGTTTTAGGCCGTTTATCACTTTCTTTTTCTGAAATTACTTGATGATCTGAAAAGTGTGTATGTGTAAGGGAGAAAATACCTTTTTTTCACAGCACTGGACCTTTAACAAGAAACTGAAAAAGAAGTGAAGACACATTTTCACACATTTGACTTCTTAAAGTCAAATGCAAAATATTAATTATTACAAACTTCATTAGCATGAATGAACGCTCCAGTGACATTTAATAATCTGATTGCAGATCTATCCAACCAATGCATCATTTATATCTCATTAATGTATAAAATTTTTGAATCACTGACGACGGCTCTATTGTGAAATGCTTCCATTCGATGTCTCCAACGTTGCTTCTCACAAAAGAATCAGTTGACTGGAGCTCGAAGAGCCCCACAGCATTTATGGCTCGGAGGTAAAGTCTGCTCCAAAGAACTACTTCTTTTGCCGTCCAGATGCAACACCGAGCACCTTTTCTACTCAAATTCAAATGTGTTTCCTCATGCAGACACGATAGTCACTTTCCAATTTCAACTTAATCTTAAAGCACCAATTTCAACTGCCGTGGCAGTGATTGAAATATGAAACCCTGCATATATACAGGCCATTACAGAGAATACAAGGCTCCAGCTGCTCTCTGTCCGCTCAGGAAAGTGAGTGGGTGGGGGGGGGGGGGAAGAAACAACAGGGATCAGCTTTGGCTGAAACACATTTCTGTTTATTTATTATTCAATAATGCCGAATTGCCCCCTAACCCCCAGGAACAGCTCGCACTGAACTACCTTCAGGACGAAATGGCAGTGATGCTGAATCAGGAGGAAATCAAACAGAATCCCTGGGGCTCTGTTGCACAAGAGGTACAGGCTGACAGCTATTTTTTTGTTGTTGTTGTTGTTGTTTTATGTCTTGTTTAATTTATACAAAGAAATGCTAAAAGAAAACACAAACATTCAGTATGACATAAACATAGGAATTCAGCTTAAAAAGAAAAGTCAGTGAAATAAACAAACCTGCAGTAAACACTCAAAGATAGCGTTTTGTTTTTGTTGTCAACTTTAAATTTGACAAAATAATTGTTGTTTTAAGGTGAAAACCAATTGACTATCACTGCACACACTACTTAGCAAGATTAATACACTTTTGTCTACTGCTTTCAAGGTTGCTTCTGCCATTAATTAGCAAAGTCTGATGGCTTGAATCCATTAGAGCTGTCTAACCTAGTTAAGTCAGCTCCTCAATGGATTCTCTATGCGCCTTAAATGCAAAGCCACAGCTCTACAGGAACCTGGCTCAAGGTTAGCACCATGGTGCAAGTCGTGCCCAACGTCCAGAGCATGCTGTCTGCCACGCTCCTCAAGTGGCTGCCAGAGAACACTTCACCAAGGTTATGCCTGTCAGAGGCAATGAATATTCCACTTATCTCAATCAAAGTCCTTCACAGAACTTTGAGGGATCGGTTCTGCCTGTGTTTCAGAAAACAAGGATGGCAACTCTGCTGGAAAATCTGAAAGCGAGGTGGGGGCTCAGCCAGTCACGCTCCTGCACCTGAGCTTAACAGCATGGCAAATAACATCTTGAATTATTAATCTGCAGCTAATCAGATCTTCAATTAATCAATTAGGATCGTCACACGCAGAGGAAAACAGATGAAGATATTAGCATGTTCTTTTTTCCATTTGGTAAAGGACAAACTCAGTGGAAGAAATCCTTTTGAGCACTCCGTGACGCAAGTTTGAAAGGAGAAACGGGAAAATGTTTTGGGTGAGGTGATGAAAAAATAAACGGCCTTGCAACAGTATTCCTTTCCCTTGAATTCACATTTGAGCCACAAACTTTGTAACGTATTTCCTTTGAGATTTTACATGACTGACCAACACAGAGTAAAAGAGAATCGGGAAACGGTGGCTTAACATTGTGCACAACAAAAAATCTGAAGAGTATGCCAAGCATTACCACTTTTACTCTAATACCCCCAAATAATTTTCTGTACGATCAATTACCTTCATAAATAAACAAAACTCCCCTGTGTGTAATTTAATCTGTGTCTCATTTGGCTTTTTCAGAGCCGAACGAGAAAAAAAAAAAAAAAAAAAAGTTTAGTTTAATGATGTGTAAAGCGAGGAAACGCCACAAAAGACTTGCAGCTGCAGCTGAAGCGAAAGTAATGACTACAAAATATTGACTTAGGGGGACTAAAAGCCTATGCATGCTGTACTTTTAAGATTTTAATTGCAAGCTGGTTTGGAAACCATGTGTCATTTTCAGTAATGTAATTTTGTGCTAGCACTGAAGTGTGTTGCTGTAATGTGATTTTATTTTATTTTTTCCAGAAACCGTAGAAGGGTGCAGAAAATGGAACTAAAGAAGACATTCACTTTTTAATCTAAATTTCTGTAAATGGTTCAAGTGAATGTTGTTATTAAGTAAGCTAAAGCAAAATTATTCCTTGTTCTTGTAGACATAGGCAGTGCGATAAAAGCCATTCAGTCAACAGTGGTTCATTATTAATAGCCACGTAAGGTAATGACTGTTCTTAAATACCAAACTGTTAGCGCAGAGATAAATTAATGCATCTTCATGTCCCCAAAGTCAGCCTCAACAGAATGAATTGTATGTTAATGACAATAAATTACAGCACTTTGCTTCCACAGGAAACAATCTATAAGTTGGCTGACAAGCAATGTAAATGTGTTTGTGCGGCATAAATCATTCGCTAACAATTGAACACCTGTGGATTTTCCAAATTAAAATAAATCCTCTTTCAACCCTCCCATCTGTTCGATATTCCACAGATAGCATTTAATGATCTTTTTGGAGTGATATCCTCCACAAAATAGATGGAATTAGTTTTGATGGATACGGTGACAGTTGACAGATTAGTATGGCAGACGCATTCTTTTGATAAACAAACATAGTGCCCAGTAAGTTAATAGGGTAATGAGATCTCTTTATATATTTATTTATTTTCTTAATGCCGGACCCTTCTTGAATGCAATCATACCGTAACATTAGCCTATGAACAATCGCAATGTTTCTGTGCGTGTGTGTGTGTGTGTGTGTGTGAGATGGTTACATGTCTGATGCCTACAACATGCTGCATCTCCAGGGGCACCGGCTCCCTCTCTCATCAAGCATGCCCAGTCAATGTGGCTGTCACTCCCAATCTGCGCTGAGAGGGGAGCCTGTGCCTATTTTTATAAATGTATTCATATTCATTAGTCCTGAGTGTCATTCATAGCAGCAGTTCTTTAATGCGGCGGGTAACCATCACAGGCCGGAGAAGCCTGCCTCCTCTCATCGCACAAATTAATAACACAGGCAATCACTGCAAAGGTGCCTTCTGTCAAACAACAATGGCTCCTGATTTCCATCAACCGCGGGCACTTCCTCATTTCTACGAGACACGCAGTTGAAAAAGTCACTGGTGTCCCTTGAGGAAAGCAAAAAAAAAAAAAAAAAACATTGTACCAGCCTATGAAATATGAAATAATTAAATTAACTAAGAATTAATTACAACCTTTTTTTGTTCCCTTGACCCAGTGTAATATTTTCCCTCGTAACATCTCGGTGGCGCCGGGTTAATTGTGCAGAATAACTTATGTCAATGTGAACTGCTAATGAGAGCAATTAGGCAACAGACTCACAGTAACTTCACCATCTTGCTCAAAGATGCTATCTGTTGGCTTTATTGGCTTGTATGTGTCACATAAACGACTTTGTGAACTAATTCTAGTAAATTCAAAGACAACTAACATAACACCTTCCCTGAATTAAACCGAGGAAGACTATTTTTCTAAGACTCCCAGCACATCTAGAACTAAACCATGGGGTTTTCATGCTTAAGGCCTGGTACCCATCCACTTCTTTGCGTTGCGTTCCGGTTGCTGTCACCTTTCAGGGTAATGGAAGTGGGCTGCATCTCACAGCCTTCCATGTTTTTTTCATGCCCATTGTTTCTGCTTCACCCCACTTTAAATCAAGAACACAAAGCAAACCCTGCCATACTTCACTCTGGACAGCATTAATAAAACAAGCTTTCAATGATGCAGAATGGGAACGAAGCAGCGGTGTGATTACAGCTTTTAAACACTGCCACCCCTCAGAGTTTACATGTGCCAGCTCTGCAGGCTGGGTGTAAGAAGGCTTTTGGCGTTCTTTCCCCCATTGTCATTCATCTTTTCTTCTTTGTCACAATTCCTCTCTAATAGAGAGGTACTGAATGGAGAAGCCCCCGAAGTAGAATGAAAAAGTAAAAATTGGAGTTCCTGAGAGAGTAGGCCTATTCCCAAGATCTGCATACTTTCTCTAATCCTCTGATAGACTCTGAACCCAATCATATTTTTTATAAGATTCATTGTTTCTCTACCTGTAAAGAGGAACCTCTTCTCTCATTATGGAAGCTAAATATTCATTATCAATGTACTAATAGATCAATGTACAAAGCACTCAAAGAACACATTTCTGACTGGTCATTCCTTTACACATTTCCCTCTTTAAATCTCATCACGACAACCCCTTGAGTGATCACAGAAATGGAAATGGGGCCTTTTAATTGAAATTCACGAAATTAAACATTGACCAGAGCAACTTCATTAAACAGATATGACTCCAATTTCAGCAGTCCCTGCAGGCTTAAAGAGCATGCCCACTGTTACAACAGATGTGCTTAAACATTATCTTTCGTGGAACTGGGGGAATTACACAGGCTCATATCCAAAGTGAAATAGTTTGACAAGCGCTGTGAAAGACTTTCGAGGAGAGTGATGATGGGAAGCAGCCGGAGGTTTCTGGAACGGCACCACAAGCTTTAACATGTCCACATCTGCTGAGGAGCAAGCGCTTTTTGGTGTTACACTTTTGATGAATTCTGGCATCGCAAATCAGATTGAACTATAATATCTCCTGTATGTCACATGTGATGTAGATCCAAATTGGCTTTCATCTCTGGAGTAAAGCTCTGTCAGCCTAGAGTGTCTTCACATGTCCGCCGTACCTTCCATCTGGAGACCTCAGGGAGACCATCGTTGTCAGCAGGCCTCCCAGTGCACAACGGTACATGTCCCTAACAGGGGACGCCTGGGCTCGTTTGTTTTGTTACTTAACTCGGGCTCTGTGACAAGAGGAGACAGTGACCGAGGCATCTGGGACATGGGAGCCCCCTGCAGAATTAAACAGGCTGCGTCTCGAGCCCCTGTGACAGGAAATCTCACTCAGATCACAAAAGGCAGCCCTGATTGCATGTGACAGGTGCATCCTCTTCCTTCAGATGCCATGTCTTTGTTTTGTCTTGTTTGCTTGCGTGGCGGCAATGGCAATTTTGGGAAGTCAGGGTGGAGTTTTTTGGTGGTGCCATTGCGCGTTTTCCACAGTAAATAAACTTGCCGTGGATACAAATTAAACATATTTTGTTTGAGTGAAAAAAAAAAGTGTAAAAATTAGAATCATAGCATTTACTGTTCTACTGGCAAAACAATCACAAAATAAAATAATTTTTACCTCATTCCAGGTCAGAAGCCTGTGTGCATTTCACTAGTATTTATTTTAAGTTACTTTTAAAATGTATGACTTGGGACAAATATTTTGATTGTCCTTCCACAAGCTTCTCAAAATGGCTTGCTGGAAAATTTGGACCATTGCTCCTTTGAGAACTGATGTCAGATTTGAAGACAGTCTTGCTCACACACAAATACACTTTGCCCACACATTTTCTATTGGACCGAAAAGAGGCTTTTGTAAAAGCCATGACAGAACATTCATTTTCTTGTCTTAAACCACTCACTAATTTGGGTTTACCCCGAGGCCAGTTGTCCATTTAAGCTTTGTGCCCAAGCTTTAACTTCCTGGATGATGTTTGGAGATACTTTAACATTTACACATTTTCTTTCCTCATTATGCCATCCATTATCTGAAGTGCACCAGTCCCTCCTGCAGCAATGCACCTTATAACATAATAGTCACCACCAAATTTGACACTTAAGTTGTTATCATTATTTTTTAATATTATTTGATTTTAATTTACAGGCAACAAATAACATCAAATAAGTGAGCTTTTTCTTCTCTAGACAATGGTATGGATATTAATCTGCATACATGGTTTAAATGTGCCAGTTTTGTTTTAACTTGTTCATTTTCTTTTTTTGTCTACACCTCCTGTTTTCCCCCTTTTTCCACAAAAAACAAACATCTGAAATAAAAGGAAATGCATGTAGAAAAAAAGCTGGCAGTCATAGAAGTGCAAGGGTTACTGTTTCAGCTCAAACTGGGCACACTAATCCCTTTGATCCCCCCATTTTACTGTCAGCTGTTTCCTAGCTACCATTGGATCAGCACAGAATTTAGGATTTGTGCTACTGTACGCCACAGCAATCCCTGCCCCAGTGTTGCAGTGCTCTTCTTTCTTTCCTCCATCAATATCCCGCCCAGGGCCCACCATCGACATCCCTAACAATATTAATTTCTCTTTTTTGTTCCCCTTTCTACTTCACCTCGCTGCAGTTGGCAATGACTGCGATGTGGCAGAGGGAGTTAGGTTAAATTGGAAACTGTTTTGCACAGAGGGCCATCAGGACATGAACAGATGATTCATGCTGAAAAAGCTGATTCTGATTTTGCCAATTCATGTGAAATTACAGTGTTTCTTTCAAACGCTGGTTTGAGAAAGTTTCATTTAGCAATAATGAAACAATCTACTTCTATTTGTGCCAACGTGCGCGTCGGAATAAGAAAACGTGCATGTGCATTAGGAGCTGTGCACGCTGCTGCTGCGCGCATGTTTGTGCATTTGTTAGCATGCATTAGAGCAATAAAGGAAGTTTCATTGCGTTCCTCTTTCAGGCTGTCTTTGAAATTTGAATAAGTAGGCAAATCTGTCTGCGCAGGGTCTCTTTCATCCCAGTCAGTGTTGGCTGCTCTCAGAGGTGCAGTGTGCCATACACTTCTCATTCAACCTCTGGGTTGTTCACCCAAACTGCTCTGAAATCATTTAAGGCAAAAAAAAAAAAAAAAAAAAAAAAAAAAACACGAAGGGGTTTGACTTGCATATTGGCAAATTTATGCTTCTTTGTCACACACTGGCTCTCCAGGAGTAAATGTTTATGACTGCTGCTTGCAGATACAAGAATGAGCGCTGCTTTTCCAATTTAATCATTTCAACAGACTGTGGAATGCCTATTCATTTTTGTATGTACGGTATGCTTGCATAATTTGTTTAATTGCACTGGTCAAACATACTTTTTCTTTTTTTATTTTTTTTGCAACCTTTACATATTCAGTATTTCATTTATTTATACAATGTAGCTTACATTCTAATCATTCAATACAGACTAAATTATTTTCTCATTTATTGCAATAAGAAAAAAAAAATATTGCAATGACAGCCTGAAAGTGAAAACAGCATAAAAGACAAGAAACATAAATCCTGAATAGGCTCATGTTTGAAAAGCAAACCAGCCTTTGTTGAGGTTGAATCCAGCCGTGTGCTCTTAGTAGCCAACCTGAAGCACTTTCACGTGGGGCCAAGGATCCAAATTTGACATCGAGCCATAAAGAAGGAGCCGACACTTCTGCTGTCAGCCCACATTATCATCGCATTTCTTGACTGATACACGGCAGATGTTATGGGCAAGGACAGCAATCAAAGCTTATGCGACCACACAAAGTGCTGCCGAGCCTCAATGACGACCGGCTCCACTCTGCTGCATACGCACGCCTTAACAACAAACCAAAGATCCCCGGATGAGACGATTGGTATGGATTTCTGTAGGTGTATCTCACTCAATGCTTTTAACATCCACGCTGATATCTGCTGGTATCGCTGTTGCACGTTTGTTTGTGGCAATGGTGGAGTGTCAAACTGTGACAGCAGTGGGGGGCCCCTGAGAGCAAGATCTAAACTATGTGGATGATGAAGATGAAGACAGCAGGTGCTTGGAAACAGAAATCAAACATGATATCAAATCCCATGTGTCCAAGAGCAAGACAATGGGGGAAAGAGAGGCGGTTCAAGCTGTAATCAATACAGAGCACAAGGTATTGAGATGCAGTGAGAGGCATTTTGCCAGCTCCCCACCAGAGGGTCTGGTGGGCCTGCTGCCAAGCACAATCTGAGCAGGACCGCTAGCTCAGCTTTGCACATTTGCATACAAGAATTTGCCTGTAAAAAAAAAAAAAAAAAACATGTCTCAGTTTGGAATCACCTATGTCTCAAACTGGCTAACCTCTACAAAAAGTTGCAAACAAGAGCTGAAAAGTAAAATGTGGTTTAAATAAGTTATTTTCAAACTTTTTGTTGCAAATACCAAAGAGGCTTCCAAGTAGCACTGTGATAACAGATGTTTTACAACAATACCACAGTAGAAGATTGCAAACATCTTTTTTTTTCTAATTAACTGTCTAATTGGTTGACAGATGCAGATTTACTATTCCTTCTCTGCACTCAGAAGCTGAAATTTCTGAATTTTAATTTGGAAAAAAAAATAATTGGAATGCTGGAATTCTTGGTAAGAAAGTTTGAGGTTTTCCTGCCAAAATTCAACACTATAGCTATAGGAAAAAAAAAAAAAAAAAGTGTATTCACTCTGGCAATTTTTATGACTCGTTCAAAATAGGCAGCACTCCCTTCTCGGTTCGCTCCTTGATTCTTGCTTCACTGTCACCCACTTTAGTTTACTGTGAATTAGGAGTTCTTGAAAGTTTTCCAATTTAGATTTTTTTTAGGTTGTTAAATTTTATTAGCACAAAACAAAGATATACAATAGAGGGATGACAGTCTAAAGACAGCCTAGCCTCGAAACCAGCAATAGTACTTATGCTAGGTTGAGATCCATTCCTAAACCTTCTTTGTGTTTATAAAAATATAGGTGTGTCTAGTCATGTTGTCACTGTGTCTTGGTTTGAGGTCAGGGCAAGAATAGACTAGAATGTCAAGATGTGAATTTATTCACCTCATTGTTCAAAGTAAACAGGATTTCTATGACCAGCTGTTTTCATTAGGACATAGACAGGGAAAAACAAACAAACAAAATAAAAACATAAAAACTCTGCTCCTACCAATACCACCATGGTATCGAAGCGGTTCCTCCATTCCTCCTCTCCTTGTGCCTTTTGCCATTTTAGTCACAACACAAGAATACACTCAGCAGTCCCCAGGAGGCGCATGCTGGATGTGAGCGGAGATTCAGTGGGCACATTATGCTGTAAAAGGCATTGTTTCTCAACACAGCTTTCCTTGAGTTGCCTTTGTGTTCTTAAATGTTTACATGCAACAGCTCGGAGGCTCGAAGACACATGTACGTTTCCGAGAATACGCGGTTTGAGTCGAATCCCTCACTCGCGCCGATGGAACTAATGACACCATTTGTGAGGGCTCTTCAAGTGCCTCATTTTAAGGAGGCCGTTACAAAGAGAAGCATGCAAAGCATCTCTGCTCCCTGGTCAAAATTATATCAGACAAAACAAACAAATAGTACCACACTTCACATTCCCCTCCATGCGGTGTCCAAGGTCATTTTCTGCTTTCAGTTTCTAGCTCAGCTCAAGGCCTCTTCTGAGACATTTTTTATTTCTTGATAGCTGAGGTGCCTCCAAGCCCTGCGTTGGATTGATTAGACGTTTAGCCAGGAGAATTAATATGTGAAGAATTTCCCTGTTCCCCCCTGCAGCGCCTCTCCCCCTCAGTCTCATCAGTAAACAAGTAGATATGGAAACAAAACCACTCGCGGGCTATGTGATTAAAATCGGCCCCAAAAGAAGAAATTGCTTGACAATCAATGTTGTTATTACTGAAAAAAAAAAAAAAAAAAAAAATCTGGGGGGGCCTTTTTTGAACGGTATTTTTTGACTTCGTACACCAATGCTGCTCTCTACAGGTATAAGGAATCTGTCTGAATAGCCTGATTTTGTTGTTTCCTATGCTTTTACCATTCTTTTGCGACAACTTCAACAAACAACTCACAACAAATGTTTAAATGATGCCTAATATCAACAGATCAAAAAAAAAGAAAAAAAGAAAAAAGTGCGTTCTTCAGAGTAAGCAAGGATTTTAGCAATAGTTACCCAAATCCGCAGACGTGATAGGACTCGTTGCCCTGTGCAAACAGCTATTACCACTGCCTTTTGGGCAAATGGCAATTACTAAGCAAAGGGAGAATGCCAAAACCCTGCAGTTAATTTTGATTACATTTGCATTATGAACTATAAACACAGTTTTACTGCTCAACTGAGCCAATTAAAGACTTCCTGAAGCTAAAAAAAGGAACACTGACATCAAAACAGCTCTTTTGTTCTTGCACAATGAGGTTGATTGCAATCATTTGTCACTCCTAAAAACCTTTCGGAGCATTTAGATTTTCCAAACAAAAGGAAAGACAGTGTTACAAAAAAGAATGTTGGCTTTTTCATTAATTTTCTTTAATTGCTACTGCCAGCGAGCAGACTTTTTCTTACTTGAGCTGTGAGATGTTGCCTCTTGCAGGATAAGGTTTCCTGTGGCAGCATGAATAAACATGTGTAGACAGCATTTGGCAGCAAAAGGAAGGAGAGAGGAAAAAAAAATCTCAGCCAACCAACCAAATATGGGAGGCAGCCACAGAAGACACATAGGGAGTCTGATAGGGAAGCTGACACCATTTCACCTGAGGCTGGGCAAACCACTTGCTGGGCTTTCCTGGCATGAGCCATATTGCAAAGAAAACAAGCATTTAAGTCCAAATTTTTAGCGGCTGTTCTCTCTCTGGCGAATATGCTTCACTGACTGCATTTTACTGAGCACTGAAATACGAAACTATGTCATAAATATGAACAAAGTATAGCTGATGTATGATGGCTTTGGAGTACGGCACTCGCACAGTACTGTGATGGGATGTGTGGAGTTGTCAAAGCTCATCAGATTAGAAAAAAAAAATAGAATTCCAGTTTCCGTAGAGATGTCATTATTTCTCTGTATCTAGCCAACTACTCGTGGCTGAGTGAATATACATATCACCCAAATATATAACGGACAACTAACACAGTAGATTACGTTGTATTCAACCACTGCCACAGTGAAACATGGTGGTGGCAGTATAATGAAATGGGTGTGATTTTCTTAATTAAGTAGGGAAAGGGAAATTAAGGTTGAAAGAGAAGATAGATCTTCTTGACATAAACCATATTACACAGAAATAAAGTTATTAAGTTGACGATTTCTCTCCGGTGAACATAACTCAGTTTTACTGAACACTGATACATAAGCGTGTCAAAATAGGCAACAGGTATATCTCTGGCACAAAAACAGTTCAACACAACACTTGCACAGTACCAAGTTAGGATTAGTAGACAAGATTACATTAACACAATCATTTCATCACCTTACGAACTGATGATTAATCGTTAAGTAATTTGGTATTAGTGTGGACATTCTGCTCTTTGTTAATGGAACAGAATTTAATAATGAATTGCTAATGTCTTTGTCATATGCAAAATAATAGACAGCAACTGTCAAAACACTAACCTAAGTTTTCTGTTTGTACATGTATCAAAATAAAAAATAACAGTGTATAAAAGGGATGTTAGTGGTACATATATTTCTGTTGAGAATACTTGGCACAACCATTTTGTTTCAATACGCTCCCATACTGAATGACTATAGAATTATTTTAAACCTGAACATATGCAGAATGTTAATTGGCGGAACTTAAGTGTGAAATTATATATTTAGCTTCGCTTTAACTTTAAAAAGAAAGCAAAGAGTCGGCATTATAAGTTTTTTCCTCAACCACGGTGATGATAAAGAAAGAAACGTTGACCAAAAGTTTTATGTCAGTTTTTTTCAATACTGTAAACATTAAAGGTATAGAGAAAACATGCTAAAGTCGAGAACAAGCTCCCTGTAGAAATCGTATGAGTCCTTATACAGTCACTTGGAGGTTAGGGGTTTCATTAGCAGGTGCACTTATATGATGCATTCAAGAAAAAAACTGGACTAATCAGGGGTGTCCAAAGTCAGTCTTCAGGGAATGGTATCCTACATGTTTAAGTTCCTTCCCTGGTTAAAATCACTGGCAGTGAATGCCTCCTCAGCATGTCAATGTTCTGGAGAGGCCGGCTCGTGAGTCGGAGTTTGATTCAGGTGTGTTGAACCAGAGAAAGAACATGCAGGATACCGTTCCTTGAATACCAAGTTTGGATAAACCCTGGTGTAGACTTTCAGTCATCCAGGACATGATTAAAATTGAGTTTTAAATGAAGGCAACTGGACTTCTACCAAGATGAGTCCAGTTGCCTTCGTTTAAAACGCTCCAGATTAACAAGTAAAACTTGTCAGAATCTGGAAAGAGAAACTCCTGATGCTAGGTGAGTCACTTCTGGGGCTTTTTCAGGCAAGAGCCATATTGCAAAGAAAAAGTCACATTTTTCACCAGCTGTTCTCTCTCTCTCTCTCTCTGGCAACATGTTTAGTTAACGGCCTTCTACCAAACTATTTATACGTAAATATAAATGCACAGAGAATAGCTGTGACATGACATTGTTAAAACACGTGTAACACCTCCACTTCTCTGTGTCAGCACTTGCCCAGTTTTAAAGTTAAATGAATATTCCTGTCACCGTTTGTTACGGACAACACAGTTACAGCAGATTTAGCACTAAAAGTATGTGACCTTAGTGCGAATATGCAGATCTACTAGAGTATTAACATATTAAATTTCTTTTACAGTTGCGCATGCAGGTGGAGGTTAACAGGTTTGCCAGCAGTCTTTATAGGAAAGGACATCTGTAATTCTATTAAAACTGTAATATACTTGTTTTGTGTAATCTTGTACATATTGATTTTTCTATCTATCTGTGGATGCGCCTGCAAGTGCATGTGCTTGCTTGTGTGTCACCAATGGGGATGAATTATGATGTGCAGGCCCGCATTAGAGCAGGCAGCTTTAATCACACACAGATTCAGAGTGTTTTAAACAAATGTTTTTTTTTTGTGTGTAAGCACTGAGGATTATCATAAGATTTAAAGATTTGGAAATGGCTGACAGCTGTCAAGCTGCATAATAACGTACGTCCAGAAAATTATAGCAGCTGTCGGTTGGCAGAATGTCAATGCTGCTATCTAGATTAAAGCTCAATAGACAGGAACATAAGCACAGGCAACTGTGCACACACACACTTTTACACACAACAAAAATGCAAGCAGACACACAGTCACTCACAAACACACATCAATCTCTACAGTCTTATTGAGGAAGAGAGAGAAAAAGAGACAACACAAAGGCAGCTAAGAGAAAAATAAAAGCAGAACCTCACATTTATTTACCAGGCATTTTGATTACGGGATCTGCATGAGTCTTAAAATGGCTTGTTGAGTAAAACCAGCAGAAAGGTTCCTCCTGTGGATCAGCCACATATCCTCTTGTGCAATCGAAGAGCCATCTGTATTAAAAACAGCAGGTGTCTCAATATGAACCTGCTGAAAAACAAGCGGCTACATCGCACCTGTTCCCTGGAGGTGGCTATGTGCCGCCTAATTTCTGTCATCCTCAGAGGTCTTTGTCTCTCAGGGAATAACTACAGCATCTCTAACTTTCTGTACAGACACTGCTTTTATGCCGCTCATTTGCAAACAAAGATCCCCCCTTGAGGATAAGAGCTGTGTTCTACTTCAGAGGAACAAGGTGTCTTTGGATGCTGAGAGGACCACCCCCCCAACCCTGTCTGCAACGGGTACAACAGCATCCCCATCGAAGACCGAACAGTATAGACAATGCATCATAGAGGAGGCCCTTCTCAAATGAAAGAGGACACAGACGAAAGGATTGGACCTCTCACCAATGCTAATGCACAACCAGAAATGCTCACAAGAACAGAATAGGAACTGCAGGGATAAAAAATGGTTCTGTTTCAAGGAGGAAAGGTAAAATCCCAGTGAAGTAGCCCGGTGGCGCTCAATACATCCACACACACATACTTCAGGCTTGTTGGCTTGAGAAAGGGATGCTAATAACAGCTAGAGGAACTGTGCCTTGCATAATAAGAGACACCAGAGACTCTTCTCAGATAAGGTTGGGAGCACTTTAGAGCAACGTAAGTTGTTCAAAGGCAAACAAGTGCAGGGATTATGCTGCTTTTAGCACTCCGGTGTACCGAGCAGTGCGATTGTGAAATGGGAAATGCATAGAGAAGGCACCTCTCAAATGAATCAATATCTGAAGAAGACATTTTTTTTTTCTTTTTCCTGGGACCTCCAAGAAATGCTTGATAGTCTGGTGCGTCGAAGACATATTTTTTTTACTTCATCAGTAAAGGCCCTGGCATTGCAAAGGAGAACCAAATAGGAAGTTACTGAAATAGATTGGGACGAAGCAGAAAGGAAGATTTGTGTTTCAGCATTTCCACAAACTGCGCTTATTCCTGCGTTAACTTACCTTCACTTCTCGTGACAACCAGCAGTTACAGTTTTTCCACTCATGAAATATGACGGCAGGTCATACTTGTTCTCCACGGCTTTCTGCCTTTATTTAGCAGATCTCATTAGGTTCTCACTGGCCAAAGAGTTAGCAGCTGATAAATGACAAGCAAGGAGTCACAGTTCCATAGTAACCGTATGATTAGTGTTGTTCATGTCTCTGGGCGAGCTGGACATTAAATGGAACCAGCTCGCTGTGATTTATGGATTCTGCAAGACACATTCTCCAGTGAACCAGTGCTTCAGAATCCCGAAACAACTGCTCCCTTTTAATGTTTCCACACTGTAGTCATAACCATGCAAGTTAATGATCTCTGCTAGAATATTTAAAGGGGGAGTCAAAAGAGGGGCAGCTTAATCTGCAGCAGCAGTGAAACTGTCAGAGCTTTCCATCACCAGAGAACTCGTTCACATATTTCACAACAGGTCAAGGGGACCAGTGAAATAATCCAAATGGTTTTTAAGATGCAGTAAAGTAGCCAATCTGGAATATGCAAATACCGAATAGATCTGAATGCATGCATTTGGAGAGATGCAGAAACAACCCAAACTGCTTGCGATGACAACAGTAATTTTAACAATAAAAGGTCTTTTTCTCCCTCAGGTTGTGGTTTTGTGACACTATGCGCACAACTGACACTTAATTTCACTTTAAATCCATATTTACCTTTTTTTTTTCTTTCTTTCTTTTATTCCTGACCTGAGCTTTCATACAGCATTTCTAAAGCCAAATATAGTTTGTGGGCTGTTTTTATGTGCCTCATAATAGTCGCGTTGTATTAATTCGTTTTTATCACACTTTTATTGTTTTTCTATAAGTACAATAAAACTGAGTTATGGATCTTACCTTGAGCCTGAGCGCTTGGGATACAAGTCGACAAGAGCAGAATCCAAAAGGACATCCACACCTGTCCATCCAGCCCAGGTCCAAACATGCTCCGCGGCGGTACCGTCGAGCCCCAGCTGCGGATTTCCCGTCTCCCCGCCGGGAACATGTTGCTCGGTGATTGCCACAGACTCCCCTTAAAAGTGTCCTGACTGCTGCTGCTGCTGCTGCTCCTCCTGCTGCTCCTGTTCCGTCTGCCGCCGCTGCTGCCACTGGTCCTGTGCGTCAGAATGCTCTTCGGTGCTGATGGGGGGTGAGTGACCGGAGGGGAGCGTGGAGAACAGAGTCCGCCGGAGAGCGCGGGGCACGCAGACTGGCACGCGGAGGAATGACAAAAAAAAGAAAAGAAAAAAAGAAAAAAAGAAAGAAAGGGAGGAAAAAAAATCCTACGGACAAGTCCCGCATGAGCAAGGCGGAGTCAGTCCAATTGAATTTGCCCGGCTGTCAAGTATTTGAGACCGGGTATCGACATCATGTCTCTACTGCCCTGAATAAACTCTAGATTAATAGCAGAAATATAATTCACGAAAAAAAAGAGAGATGAGGAGAAGCGATATGCCGGCCAAAAGTTTGACAGATAACAGTTTGTTTTCATATGGAGCTGAGGGCGAAAGTCTAAGTAATAAAACAGTGACAAATTCAATGCCTTTAGCTCTCTCTGGTGTGTGAGCGCGCGCGCTGGTGAACCTGGTCAAATACATTTTCTTTTTTTCTTTTTGGGATTTAAAGAGACAATTTACAATACAACCCCCCTTTTATGAATTGAGCACCATATAGACTGTGTCAGCCACGCACAATCTGAGACAAGTAATGTCAAGCCCGAGAGCTCTGTGCACTATTGCCACCACGTGGTAGAAAGTAGAAGAAAACATCCATTTGGACAGCTGTGATTGATTGTTGACACACTAAAACCAAAAAGCCTGGATTACAAAAACAACCTGATGACAACTAAATCTGTCCAAACACGTTTGTTGCCCCCCCCTCCTGCCTAGTGTTGAAGAAATCATGAACTGGGTCACACGGGCTCCAAAAGTCAGTGCTATTTCTGTCATGTAAATACATTTATTTTTGCGTTGGTTGCCGTTCAATGTGGCTCTATGTCATAAGCTGCACAAACCAGGGTAGACAGAGTGCACCTGAGCAATCGGATGTGATTCAGGAAGCAGCCTGAGATCAAGAAGGACTGCGAAACACTGCTCCCCCCACCCCTAAAATGTTTCTTCTCTCATCAGACAAAAGGATTAAAGGCATGTTTGAGTACACAGAAAATCCTGGGCACTTCGGAAATACAGGCGAGGGTACATGCGAGCTGTGATACCAGCTTTGTTGTCCTTGCTCCTTTTGAACTCGCTGAAAAATGCATGCGGGGAAGGTAAGCTTCAAAGAGCTGTCACAGCGTATCTGTACGTCTGCCATTAGATCCTGCGAGTTAAAAGACCAGCAGTAACGCAGACTAACAGGGAACATCTGAGCTACCACAAGCTAAATAAAGTCTGCCGTTGCTTCTCATGTGTAAACAGGGGCGGTATTCTCTTCTTACCTCCACGCTGTGAGATTGTTCAGATGTCCTTTTACTCAAATGTCCCTCCCACCCCAGCGTCTTCCAACTTCTCAATGTCAACAGGAGCTCATTTGGTGCCATTCCCCGCTCTCTCCTTTTATTTCCTCTCTCCTCAACCTACTTGCACCTCATGTTCCAACCCCTACTGATAATGATGTGCTGATTATGAGGCTCTTAGGCCGGCAGATTGCTCTCCAGTCTCATTCGCATGCAGCGGAAAATTGCTGCTGTCTTGGAGCCCCCACCCTGCTGCGCGTATCAGGCAGGTTGACATTAGCAAGCTGCTGGGAACAGCGCTCAGGCATGAGGGCAGGTGCTCCGTCTCTGTCTCCATAACTGCTCTGCTGCAGAGGAAACAGAGGCTGCCTGATGCTACGAGCCATGCTGTGGGGGCACCACAGGCAGGTGTCAAACAATACAGCATTGTGTAGCTGACATTTAGGCATGCATGCTTTCTGAATAGGTATTTTCATTTGCCAAGTGACACACCACGGTTCACGGTTTTGCAAACAGGGCTGGGAAAAATGACCCCTGCATCTATTAACATAAAAACCACCATTAAGTTATTTAATGAATGCCAGAAATCATGTACTATAGTGTTCTTAATTAAGCAAATTAAGCCTCTTAGTAGGT
This sequence comes from Poecilia latipinna, assembly GCF_001443285.1. NCBI lineage: Eukaryota > Metazoa > Chordata > Actinopteri > Cyprinodontiformes > Poeciliidae > Poecilia > Poecilia latipinna. Next base: position 592,740 of record NW_015112814.1, read on the forward strand.
TAAATTAACATTATTGACTAAATAGGTGGACCAAAAGTTATCTCGGCAGCCAATTATGGCCTAAATTAATTGAAATTGGACAGTCAAATTACCTCAGCACTAACTAATTTATAAATGTCTTTTATATATATATTTTCCCCCCTTACTTTTCTTAACGCTTTGACATTTTCAGTTAATGTTGATTATCCGGCCAAGTCTTCAAGGAAATTTTCACAGCCATTAATGGTCCTCGCATAATTGCCGCTCTGGGTGAGACCTTTCTTTTGCGACCACCCTAACTAATTAAAATTCAGGAAATCATCAAAATTTTGGGTTGAGCGAAATTACAGAGCAGTCCTGCACAAAGATTGCAAAATACTCTCCCTTTTCTTAGCAGCATGCTTGTGCCGCCAATTCCCCGTGTGTAAAAGCAATAGAAAACTTGTTGAAGGGGCAACTGACAAGTAAATAATAAATTTTAATCTGTTGCCTGTGGACTCCCCTTTTTCTTATCCTGTCCACTGCAAAAGACCCAGAGCAAAATCTGCCTCTGTTCAAAGCGTTAGGAAAAGTACCTGTTCTGTTAGTGGTTAAAACCAAGTCATTACTTCATTGAAGCCTGATGTGGCAGAATGTCATGAAACTTTTAACAGGTTTATATTTACCTCTGTGTTGCATCACCCCTCCTTTCAGTCTGTAGACATTTGGGAACTGAAGGGGTCGATTGCTGTAGACTTAAAAACAAAATATTTTCCCATTCTTGGCTGAGGAGGGATTTCAGATGCTCAACCTTCTTTTTTCTCTCTCTAGCCATGTCTTTAAATTTGTCAGTAGCTGAAAAAAAAAAGGCTGAGCTGGTTATTGGACCTTTCGTTTCACTTGCTTAGAAAGTAATTTGACAATAAAATAATAACATTTGTAATGTGTTACGTAGGAAAACAAAATGTATTTTTGATGCAATGGATTCTAACAAATTTTCAACTGACCCTCATGCAAGAAAAGACTTAGACTGGAAATGTTTCCTTCTAAGAACTTTGTCTGCTACTTAATTTTTTTAATCCTGATATTAATATTCTACTTTTTCTGATACTGAAATAGTTCAGCCAATGTGTAATGCATCTGTACAACTACGAGTTTCACTTTCTGAAATAGGAGACAAAAAAATCTTCCCCCTTTTCACAATTTTGTATCTTTCAGAGCTGTATAAACAACTTGCTCAGCAGAAGCCTTTTGTAACTTACCCTCGTCTATTAGAGGGTGTCTTTGACTACTTGCTGGACAACATGTTGCCAGATTACTTTAGGTTAACATCAGCAAAACTGACAACAATTTTCAAATAGCAAACCAGCTCAATTCCTGTTTCCATTGGCTTAGCAGATGGGAACTGCTCTACGGTTTCTGAAAGCTGCTCTCGTTCTATCAACTTGCACCATCTGAAATGAGCTGATTTAAACAAGCTTTGTTTAAGATTGGCCCTGTGTTGCCTCACTCATGCATGCAAGCACAAAGGTGCTAAGGGAAACAAAGTGACCATGAAATAGCAAGCTTTTCATCTGTGGGGTAGACATTTGTGTTTCCATGGAGTATGTCTCTTTTAAAGTAGAAAACAGGCTGATCGCTCTCCCCACCTTTGTTTCCTCCTTTTTCTTCTTCTTCTACACAGCCCATCATTTGACACACATGTTGCTGATTTTGCAGCGTGGTTGTGGGTTTTTCTTTTTTGTAAATGAAAAAGCTTTCTCTCACAAGTGCCAGCAGATTGCACGCACACTGCGCGGGGCTGCTGCATCAATCATGACACCTCGTCTACAGTACCTCACAGATAAAATCTGATTTATGCCCAGTAACAGATCACCTCACAGCTCCTTCTCTGAGACAGAGGTATGGCTGCAAATTGAAACATGAAAAACACATCCGAACTCCTGCTGCAAGATGAATAACAGTTTCTGAGCAAAAGACATTAGTGTAAAGCATCATATACTCATGTTCAGATCTGTTTTCTCTCCTCAGCAAAACCTAAATGCATTCTTCTTCATCAATCCTGTTCAGTTTGTAAAAGGAAATGATTCTGAACGTATGCCTCTACCACATTGTAAGATCTTAAAGCTACAGTATGCAACTTTTATAATATATATATATATATATATATATATATATATATA
>NW_015112814.1:598885-632175 GCF_001443285.1 Poecilia latipinna
ATTTGTTGGAACTGTCTATGTTGTGACAGTAAAATACGAGACAGATAATCTGTGAACAAAAAAAAAAAAAATCAAGCTCTTCTGCCTGGCCCCATTGCTAAATAGAAACAACCAATCAGAGCCCAGGGGAGGCTCTGATTGGTATATACAGGTCTTAGCACTGTATATAATGCTCGTGTTCATGCCGCTTGCCTCAAACTATGACTATGCCATAAACAAGAAACAAGAGATTGGCCTTTGGGTGTTTTTCTTTGGTCAGCAACCTTAACCTTAACTGAGGGAGATGAGACTTGGAAGTGTTTTAGATATTGCTCTAGGTTCTTTTGTGACTTTGTAATGAAGCTATGCCCTCTTGCAGTAATTTTGGTAGGCCTGCCTTTCCTAGGATGATTCATAGCTGTTCTATATTTCGCCTCTCTGTAGATAATGTCTCTTACTGTGGTTCACTGGAGTTCTAAAAGGTTTTGAAATCTTTTGTAACACTTGACAATATTTTTGCTTCTTATCTGCTCTAGAATTTCTTGAGATCAGGCTGCAATATATTGCTTTTAGAGATACTGTAGTTTGTTTTATGCCATCAGATTGATTCTGTTGAAGTGATTTCTTCATTCCACTTGTCAGGAAGTAAAAAGGCCTGGGCAGTGAGGGGAACTGAACTGAAAAGCAAGGTTAACTAAAGTTAATTTACAATTTAACGAAGGGGAGTGGAGAGCGAGGGGGCCAGTTCACGTAGCCCACAATGGTGTGGATAGTCTCTTTCTCTTAATAAAAGTTTTTTTTTTGTTTGATGGACTGAAATAATTAAGAATGACAAAAAAGCAAAGACAGAAGAAATCTCTAAGGGAGCAAATACTGTTTAATGCAACTGTATATGTTGTTTAAAGCAATATTAGGAAGGTCTCAGAATATTAACAATATCAAAATATTATTCCACTATTTCCTGGGGGACAACTCAGTTAAGAATATTGCCTTGAATCACTGGCATAATTGGTTTCCTCCAGTCTCACTTTGATGTAAATAACATTAGCAATTTTCCACTCATTTTGCATTGATCCTTCTCTGTGGAATTGTGCCCCAAGAAGCGGCTGGAAATTGAATGTCTCAAACCGAAGATGTGAAACGCGCATTTCATTCAAGCTGTCAGAGGGGCTGCAGCCACCTGAAAGATGCAACATTACTTGGATTGATTTTGTACATTGCCCAGCAGCGATTCCTGTCCGCCATGCGCTGAGGGAAACGAGCTCCAGAAATGGCATGCACCTACGTGCATATGTTACATTTGATGCACCACCGAGTGAGGCGGTTGCTGTATAAATCTGCCTTGTGCTGCTGGACGACATATTGCCGGTGTTTGCTCTCAGAATGGCTATTTTCACAAATCGGCTATGCTTTAGCAATTTCACATTTGCTGAGTGATTGCTGTGTTTCCATGTCACGCCACATGACCTTCAAGACTCAGAGTTGACAATTATTGTTTCAACTGGCTCTCCAAGTCCGTGATGTGCTGCGCAATGTAAGGTTGAAACAGAAATCATTGCAGCTAGAGTTTCTCTGTTTTTTCCTCTCATCTAATAAAGAACAATATGCTTCTTGCTGATCGTTGTTGTCGAATTTAAAAAAAAAAAGTGTAAAGATTGAGTTTGAGCTCTGCATACACAACGCAGAAATCAATGTTTACCACACTTTACTGCAGTTATATGAGTTTTTTGTTGTGAATAAATCAATTTAGCTGGTCGATTATAACAACAACCTTTTTCTTCTTGCACGAGGCAAAACTTTCATGAATCACAAACAGATGGTATTGAAGTTGGAATGCGACAAAGTGAATCTGCAGACATCTCAACTCTGATCATTTTAGATCAGCAGCTAATAAAGCTGGAGTTTGTCTTTGATCTATATCTCTGTAAAAATAATTCAGAGCACTTTCTTGTATACTAGCCCTCAAAAGTGCGGGCAGCCATATTAAAATGGTACGTTTGTGTGAGACAGTGAGTCCACCTTTGCTGTGACTTAAATCAAGTATAATTGAACAAAAACAAACAAATCGGTTGTATTTAAGCTGATGTGTTCTACATGTGATTCAAATCTCATTTTTCTGCATATGTAAGAGGTGTGAATGTAAAATGGTAGCCTTTTCATTCATAGTAAATATCCAAGTCTGGCTAGAATCTTCTAAACCTTTTTGGGGGAAATATGCCATGGCTTAATAAAGCTAAACTTCAACTTTAGGCCGCAATTCTAAAAGCTAAGTTTACCAAAAGTAAACCAAACTGACAATGAAACATGGTGGCAGCAGAATTATGATCTGGGGCTCCTTCTCTTCACATGGACATTTTTTTTCTGGTGGTGGATAAGATTCCAAGCAGTTCACATAAATTATTTAACCATAATTTGATGAAAAATTCTTTAGGTTTCTTCTGGAAAGTTGTAATATAACACTGCTTTTATACTTCAAACATCCAAATCAACTAAAGGATTGTTTCAAGATCAAAGATTTGAAGTTCAGAATGATGCGCCCAGAGTCCAGAAGTAATTCTGTGGGGTTTTCCTGAGGGGTTGTGGACAAGAAATGTCGTCAGAAAACAAATGTCAAGACGTGGGATACAGATAGACGAATACCAAAAGAGCCATGTTTTGCATTACATGTGATGTGAAAAAAGGTTTAAAGTGATTTATTATGGTCTCTTTTTTTTTTTTTTACATCACGAAAACAGGGCAGCATTTTAATAGGGTTGTGTGTAATTTCAGAGTTACTGTATATGTAACCCTAAAAAAAAAAATCTGTTGCTCCTTCTAGCTCCTCACGCTATCTTTTGGCTAATGGCATCATGCTGCTAAATCCTTTGGCCGCCAAGCCTCGCCATGGTATGTTATGGCATTATAAGATACCCTGGGCACCCTAAAGATTAGCTGGGATGAATGCAGTTTAAATGCCAGAGGACTGTTTCGATTACACACTGGTATTAGCATGTGAAATTCCTCCCAGAGACTGTATAGTATATGTTTAAGCGCGCCGCAGCAATACCTGCTCAGAACAGCATCTGTTCAAAACAGAATCCACACCCATACTTGGTTTTAATAGCATTATGTTCCGGGTCTCTGTGGTGCCTCGTGCCAGATGTTCATTACAGTCTGGAAAAGCTGAAGGTTGCACATAAGTAATGCCCAAGGCAGAGTGGCGACTGTCGCTTGACATCTGAAAGTGCAAAGATATTCGAGATCTAAAGATTTTTGAAAAACCCAAGACTGAGAGAATAGACTTTAAAGAAAAAAAAAAAAGAGATAATGAGCATGTTTAACCCAGCTGTGCCGGCTCCACAGAAATTAAACGATCGTCTGCTCACTCTGGATCCGTTAGATGAATTTTTCACGCTGAAGATTATAGGGTGGAATGCTTGTAATCAGATCAATAGGTTTGAATTATTGTACCGTACGGATGCCATATCATTATTATTATAGCACATTAGCCGGTGAAACTTCAGCACACTGATTGGCCCAAGTATAGCTTTGCTGTGACGGGGTGATTTATGCAGTTTTCAGGAGCTTGGGGTAGCATAATCTAAATGAATGTTCCAGAATTTTAGAATGCTCTCATGTGGATTTGATGGAAGGTTTCATCTTTAAACCACATCAAAAAGAAAACTTCAGATTAAATTCAGATGCTTTGCACCCAATCCTTGTAATTTCCAGAAATGAGAACATTATAAACAAAAAACAAAAACAAAAAAAAAAAACACAAAACAGTGACTTGTCTGAGTTAGGCCATGTGTCTTTATATTTAAAAGTAGGAGATGTTTAAAGTCAAAGAAAAGTGACTGATTTTAATTTAGACTTGAAGATGACAATACAACATCAGACCCTGACATGCAAACATTTGGTGAGACATAATGGAGAGACATATACTTGTCAAAATACGAAAACAACATTTACTGGAGACATTACAACTTTGGTGGCTTGATGCATTTTGCAAATGAGGTCTTTCAAGAGCTACAGCTGAATTAAAAAAGAGAGATAAACTATAGAGTGGAGGCGTCCTTTATTAGTCTTTCTGCAGGGAAATTTGCGGTTGTTGTTATTGACAGCTTTTATGGGATTTGCCTCAAGCTGACATATTGATTTTCATAAAGGAACAATGAAAAACATCCTACCAAAAAAAAAAAAAAAACCCTGCCACAGAAAACATCAAAGCTGCTGAAATTTGACAGAGCAGTTCATGTCAAGGGGTTTATTGTCTCTCAGGTAATTTCTGATTCCCAATATGCAGCCCACGTCCTCAGCTGTTTAACACCAGAGTGCCAAAGCCACACGCGGTTAACAAAGCAAGTCATCATTTTCATTAGAGAAGCCACTTGAGCTAATCACGGGGAGCTCTTACTGGGTGATTGTGCCAAAAACATAAGGTGTCCTTGTGACGTCGGGGCATTGTGTTAGAGACTGGTCAGCTGCAGTAACTTCGCCAGACGCACACTTATGAGAGAGGTCATCTTTGTCATTAAGAGCATGGAGCCAGACCTTTTATCCCGACACTGAATATTGCTGCTCCATAAAATTGATTCAGAGACAACCAGTAATTGTGTCCTTTAAGTCCATTAAATGTTCACCAACGTTAAAGCACGCCGTTGTCTTCTCGAGTTCAATCTAAGACTAAAGAGACTGGGCCCATTCCAGGTTCATGTGGGCTTTTTTTTTTTTTGCTTTTTCTTTGCCAAGAGGCAATAAGATAGGGACTGTGAGATATTATCTCCTGATGATCCAACGACTTTCTCCAATCTTTACAGCCATCCAAACCCCCAGCAGAACGCCCCCCTGGGCTTCAGCAGCTTCAATAGTTTACAATTGACTTCTTATCTGTATTCCCTAAAGTGCAGTCTTTTGTGTTAGAACTTGGGACTTACAGCTGTCAAGTGATTCCACTCAAATCCACCAGAAACAGCTTTGTCATTGTTATTTCTCAACCATAGTTGAACCCAGATATTTACGTACACAGCATAGAAACAGAAGAAAGCTTTTTATTTTGTTGTTGTTTCCTCCCCTCCTCCACTTTCCAACGGAATACAACCGAACCTTTCCTTCTGTGGGTCAGTTCCAATTACCAAAATAATTTCTAATTTAATTAGAAACAGATTTTTTTTTTCTTTTCTAATCTTGAAACTTATAGATTCCCTTGGTAGTTAGAATGACATTTTTAACAGCTTCGTCCTGCAAGACTCTCACAACAGACTGCGAAAATGTTGGTGCATGCCTCCTGACAGAAGAGGTGTAACCCTGTCAAATTTGTGGGATGACTTTCTCACACACACCTTAGGGCTCTGTGATCAGTCCACCCAGAACATTGACACACTGAGTGTGTTGATAAACACATTTTGCAAAAGGAAAAAAAAATCATCTCTGAGGCACAGAACTCTGCTGTCCTGAACAGTATAATAACTCAACCTTCTAAATCCCGCTTGTGTATGATCGTCTGAGCACACAATTTGGAACATTTGGAAATTGTACCCAAGGTTGACACATTCTTATCAACGTCCTTGGTTCTATTAATATTTATATGCTTACAAATAAAAAAAAGCATAGGTAGTTTTTTTTTTTATTTTCAAAATAAATGTTTAGAAAACTAGAGCTTTGTTTTAAATTAAATAGTAATTCCACACCAGATTAATCTCCCCATTTCATATTTGCCCACTTTATCAAACTTTAGCATGAAAACCAAAAATACTTTTAAAAAAGCTTTATAAAATGTTGTTTTCTTCTTCTTCTTCCTCTAATCTTCCCGTTTACATAAACATGTAGCGATGAAGACATTCCACTGGCAGCCAGCCTGCTCCAACTCCGTTTCGTCAGCCATAACAACTCGACAGTGGCTCCCAGATGGTTATGGCAGGGGATGCCAAGTAGCTGCTCCTGGAGCTCCTTCCATCGAGCAAAAACAAGCATGAGCGGTTGTGAAAGGGGCTGAGTGAGGCCTGTCTAGTGTTTGTACAGATGCACACACACGCGCGCACACACGTAAACACACTCCTACGTACATGACAGGATGTGGGAGAATCCCAAAGAGTTATTTGGACAGAGGGCAGGTCAACAGCAGATTAATGGAAGCTGAACACCGACTTTGTGTGAGTCAGATTTGGGTTTCAGTTAGGATGCAGATGCGGCGCCCGGAGGGGGAGCTACCACTGGCCCGTGCGGTTCTCTGTGACACCTCATCACAACTCACCTCTAGTGGATGTGACTTTATATGCGGCAGAGCCAAAAAAAAGCTACCACCATGCTTTTTGTCGCTTCTGATCTCACAGCGCAAGGCTGGCATGTCTTATAAATGCAGGTAAAAGGGCAAATCTCCTCGGTGTGTTTCAGAAGTCTGTGCTCTGCTTCCTGCCACAAAAAAAAAAAAAAAAAAAAAAAAAAAAAAAAACCCCGTCTTTTTCTAAAAGCCTAAAAAATGGTTTCTAATTAATGAGAGAGTTAAAATAACATTAAAAAGTATTAGTTTTGTAAATTTTGTGCCCAGCATTTAACTTTTTGGTTGAACCAAAAAAACTGTAAGCAAATAACAGACGTAGTTCTATTGGATATTGATTGAATTATCCATGTAAGCTTAACTGTGGTGCAAAAATATTGGACTTCCTATTTCGCTTCTGCTATATATTACATTACAGAATATTTAACTGCAAAAATGACGTCAGTAATAATGCTTCATTCTTCTACATCTACATACATTTATTGTTATTTAGACAAATCGCAACAGCTTTGAATTTTGCCCGAATTCATTTTGTCAGCTTGTCTTGGAAAAGGTTTCGCCCTGTTATTCTGAAAATAAAAATCAGAAACAATACTGCAGTTGTTCAAAAAAAAGTTTTTTTTTTTTTTGGCTTTCAGGGGATTTCTCCTACCAGGAAAGCTTCCTCCCCGCTGCTTTCCTGGCAGGTTCTTTGTTTTTCTATCTGAACAGCACTTGTTGTACTTAGCTTCCACATTTTGACCCACCGTTTCTTTTAGAATATTTGAGAGTCTATGTTCCTGTAAGGGTAAGAAGGCCATTAGGGACTGAGAATATATATATTTTTTTGTTCTCATTAAGCTCAGCAGATTCTGTTAAGACTCAGGACTATGTTCAGATCCAAGTCTTTGAATTTGTATGGCACATGATGGATGAGAAGGGAAAAAAAATGGATAAGAGGCGTCCTTGTAGACAACTAGTGAAATGCCGAAACACACCAAGTTAACGAGGTGAATGCACGTCAAAACTGCTCTAACACTTTCGGCCAGTTGATGCAAGTGTTTGCCTCTTGTCGACACAACTTGTCGAGTGAAAAACCAGGGTGGTGATGCCAGTACAGAAGGAAGTAGACTGGAGTGCAGATGTCAATAATTAAAGGCTTTCTCAGCTTTCCTGGGAGTTTCTCTGCGGTTTTGGAAAGGAGCCTCCAAGTGATCGAATTCTGAAATAGCAGAGTGGCTTTCATCCTGACCACATCTCTGTCCTTAAATCACTTCTTAAAAAGTATCTCTTCACCTTTATTTTGACTTGTTAAATTTAGTTTGTTTTTATTTCATTGTAGTTTGTCTTACTTGGACGGTTTTATCTGTTTTTAATACATTTGTGTATTTTATTCATTTTACTTGTATTCTGTGTTCAAGGAACACATTGTCTGAGGTTGGGTAAAGAGGAATATTTATAAATCCTTCTCTTTATGCTGGAACTATGTATAAAGTAAACTAAATAGCTGACTAAATGCTTTTCTATAGGCATTAGGATGGAGTACTTATTACGTTTAAGCCCAACCATATTCATAATTCTTGCAAAATTAGAGATATTGTGACCAACACATTTCTTTTAACTGGGCATAGTATGACACTTTCTGAGAACTTTTTTGGCGGAGGGAGATAAAGATTAGGGCAATGGCACCTGAGCCTGCCAATTTCCACAACTTGGAGCTCCTCACCGAAGACAGTCAAAATACCACGCATAAACCTGTTCTGCAGTTAAATTGTTGTACTGCAAATAAATTTGTTTCCATTGATTATTAAGAATTTACTTCGATTTCACAAATTTTATAGAGATTTTTTTTCCTCTCCAAAATTGAGACATTTTCTCATTGTTAGAGGTGTCTCAATATCTCAATACACTCTCAGAAACAAAATAATCTGAGTACTTTTAGTACTCATATATATATAATTTTAAGTGCTTTTATTCTTCTTTTTGGTAGGTGTCTATCTTGAAAACTATACTGCACGATTTGAACTTAACATGTTTCTTATAATTTCCTCCTTATTAAATGAAATCTTGCCTAAGCTTTAGCAGTTTTAATAATAGGCAATAGTTTTAGAGGGGGCTGCATGTTCCATCAAAGTCAATATAGTTTTTCTTTTTGGCCCATTCATACGGAAGAGGATTAGGGAGACTGGAAAAAAGAAAAACAAAAATCTGACTTTAGTCTCAGAATTCTGACTTTTTTCTTAGAATTCTGACTTTAACCTCAGGATCCTGAGATTAAAGTCAGAACTGTTTTATTTTTTATTTTTTCCAGTGGCCCCAATCTTCTTCCGTACATTCACCATATCAGTAACAAAAAAAGAAGATTGCTTACCCAATCCTTTTCCATGTCTCCTTAACATTGTTTTTTTTTTTTTTTCTGGACTAGCCTGTGTCCCATTTATTGCTTGGTCCTCTCTGCCTCTTTGTTGTTCTAATTTCCTGTTTCCTTGTCTCCAATGCTTCTTCACGAACTCTGTTCAAATGTCAAACAGCAGCTGCCAGTGCCTTGCTACTGCAGTTCGTGCTCATAAATCTGTGCTAATTCTCCACCTCTCCTCTATAGTATATAAATCTTCTCACTCACAAGACCACTGGCCCCTTTTGATGAATGGGCAGGAGAAAGCACTCCGAGCCGAGCAAACTCCAGCAGATTGTGCAATTCGCCCAAACACAGACAAAGACGGAATTACAGTATAAATTAAATTCATTTGGAAGGGGCTTCTTAACAACTTTAATTCCCTGCTGGAATTCTGTATGGTAGAAAATTGCCTCTTATGCTACTTTGTTATTGTGTGTAATTTCTAATAGTTGATGTCCAAAATGAAGTCTCATTTGGACAACAACATCATTATTTGGAATGAAACCCTGGAAAGAGAAAATATCACTTTTCATTTCATCTTAGAATTTACTTATCTTTTATCTATGAATTCAGTTCTGAATAACAAACTTTGGAGGGAATTATTTCAAAGGAGAACCATGTTGTGGAGATTTAGTTGTCTGGTGCAAAGGACAAGGAACAAGTCAGCTTATTTTGTGCTTCATTAACACAAGTTGCCTCGACAGGCTCACTTGATCTCCATGTCAACACATTTCATCAAGTTGATCATGCAGCCTGACTTTTTTCTTTTGCAGAAGTCCGATCATAATTGATTTGTTTGCCTCAATAGGAGCAAAAAAGAGAGAAAGAGACAGCCCACTGGATCGTCGAGTGCCTGAAGCTTTCCAGACACTTTGATGACACAGTCCCTTGCCGCAAGTCTGTACATTTGTTCATCACTTTCAGAGCAAAATGAAAGTGCAACAGATGTTATTCGTCATTATAAAAAGCCTGTCATGCTGTCGTTTTGTCGCAGCTCGCACTGCCAGGTCCTTCATATCGGCGAGAGGAGGAAACGAATGACGGTCAATCTCCACGGGAGTGGGAGGAGGGGGAGACTGATCAGGCTGACATTGTTGACATTAACAAAACAAATTGCAAATAAGAAAACTCACTGGTCAATATTTACAGTCAAAATTAGTAGAGAAATTGTTTTGGAGATTCACAATTATTCAGGATGCTATAAAGCTTAAAGCGATGTTAAAGGTAGAAACTAAAAGATCTGCTACTACTATAGTTTCTGTACAGCTGTAGTAGACCACTGGCAGTCATCAATCGACGCTGTTCTTACTGTTGCTAGCTTCATCATTCCTGTTTTAGGCCTTGTGATGGTAGGTTAAACGGCCATAATGGTGGTCCAAAACTCATTTGAATCCCTCACTAAATGAAGATTCAGTTTTCTAAAAGGTTATTCATTATTAACTCAAGTTATTTAACAACAATATTACTTCATCAAAATACTTGAAGTATTTCATCTTGACCTCAGAAGCAAAATGAACAATTTAAAATATATATATTTTCTGTTCATACTGAACTGTGACATTATTACTGCATTTTTTCTATTGGTTCAATTACCATTTGTTCAGTTTTACTATCTTAATAGTTTAGCTAGGTTGTTCCAAGCTTAATAAATCCAGGCAAAGCTTCCGAGGCCAAGTCTTGACTACATAAAAATACATTTCAGAAGGCTGACATTTCTGTTTGAAATATCCTTTTTGTTATTTATTCAATGTAATGTAATCTTCTGAGACAGCAAAGTTTGGATGTTATTATCTCCAAGTCATGATCATAACTGGTTAGAAATATTTCACTCCATGTGTAATGAGTTCATAAAATACAGTATGCAAGTGTCACTTTCAGCAATATATCCAACTTTATCACAACATTCAAATTTTGGGGTGAGGACAAAAAGGCCTTTCCATACTCTAAGAGCCTCCAAGTCAAGATGGGGAAACACTGACAGAAACGACACTAAATACTGAGATTATATCAAAACAACTCTTAAAATATGTTACTGTGCGTTCACACTCGTGCAACCAAGTTATTGTTCTTTTTTTGTTTTTATCTGCTAGCAGATTTGCTTGACTTTCAGCTGAATTGTGAAGGACAAACATCACATACGTGTAAAAAAAACATTTGGCAAATAGGAAAATATTTGCACTGGTATAATTTTTTTTTTAGAAAACAAAAACCATTTTATTAAAAGGTGTGTACAGTTTTGAAAGGCACACATTTCTCTTACATCAGTAACTTCACCATTTAGGTTTCACTTCACACCCACTTGACAGGACTGATGTAGAGATACAGGATGCAGGAGCAGGGACCGTAAAGGATTGGATGTATGACTTGGGGGGGGGAAAAATATGAGAGTTTTACCGGTCCCACTGACACCCTGCAATGGCAGGTGCCCCGCCCCACTCCCAACTCCTGCTATAATTCACAGCGTTCTGCTACGTCTTCCAGTGACAGGTCCTGTAAATCTCTGACCGTTTTTACTGCTTAAAGTCCTACTCATAGCTTATCTTGACCCATCCTCCCAAGGCAAGCTGTGGAAGCCCATTGTAAACATCTCGCCGAGCACCAGTGGAGCCGGTGATGGAGTGGCGGAACTCGGATAATGCGTGTCAATGTGTTCGCAAATGTTTGATGGGTCCTGCACACAATCACGGTAAATTTGTTTGTGCGCGGAGGTCAGTGTCTGTGAGTAAAGAACATATCTACAGCTGTAATCTGATTATCCAGACTCTAAGTGAGGGGCTTATGAGGGTTAAGTACTGCTTTCCATTAGTCGTCTGACACTCATCACCTCAATTCATTACATATAATTATCCCTGATATAATCTGAAACGACAAACACATTACGAAACCGAACATTTGCTTTACTTTTGGTTCTTTGAATTTAGGATGCATGAATCTGTGCACCAGCCTCTCTTCCTGACAGCAATCTTCTGGCTGACTAGACTTAACAGTCCCTGTGATTGTTATATATGCATGATTGATGTTTAAGTGCGATATGGGTGCATATAAGGGTCTCCTTTAGAAATAAGACCAAGGAAATTGGCTGTAATTTATACAACAGTGCAGGAAACTCCCTTTCGACAGAATGTCACCTGATGTTGAGTGGTTGTAGGTGGTTGCATGTTTTTTCTGACAACCCACTTGCCATGCTCATCAGTGGAAGCTTGTGACCGTCGGTGTGTGTGTGCGCACATGAGGTGATGGCTGTGCTCAGCACAGGTGAGGGCTGTGTGTGGGCCGCTGTCACCCACCCTCCATCATTCCTCCTCCGCTGCTCCCCCCACTCCCCCCCCAACTGAATCTCACAACTGTTTCATGTCATTCATTAATGGATGCCCCAGGGCCAACAATAGCTCACTCCGGCCTTTTATTGCCGTCAAGGTCAAATCTACTTCGCTGTCGTTCACCTGTCACGTTCAGCCTGCTGACATTTGTGTTACTGGGAACAAGAGGGAATGTGTGTCTCTCTGCAGAAAAGAGGGAAGAGCGGTGAAAGAGATGAAATGACAGTGAGGAGGAGGAAAGAAAATAATAAAATGTCAGGAGAGCTGCCATGTGAACAGATGTAGTCTGTTCTCTGTCCTTGATTAACTGTGATGAGTGTGGCCCCAATGAGGATATAATATGTAAGAAAAAATATAAGAGCAATCTGTTTCCCAGGGAGCATTTTTAATCATAACGTCTGTTTTTTTTTTTTTTCTAATTAGTTTCACAAGACAGTTGAAGAACTGGTAAAATTACATGACTACAAACGAGTAATTTCAACATCATTATACCTTTTTTTTTTTTTTCTTCCATAAATAAAAATACTTTAATAAATTGCAAACTGCTTTGCTGCTGAAATACGAATTTGAATGTTTGTTATGCATTGGAACCACCATAGTTTTGACAGTACATCCCAACAACGGTCAGCGATCGCTTCATCGGTTTGTTCACACCTCGAATCACTGTCATCATACACAAACCAGCACTGCTGTCACGGTTCCTGTCTCCAGACATCTCTTCCTCTTCCTCCTCGTAGGTACAGAGCTTTACACGGGCGTGTTCGTGTCAAACTCCGGCTGGAACTCACCCACAGCCACACTGGCTTTAAAGGTTAGCCTCAAACTCCATCACTCTGCTGGGATGTAGACTTACTCACCCAGTCAGTCTTGTTTCAGCTTGGTTTCAATCTGTGAATGACTCAACAGTAGTAGTTTATTTTTCACCGTCTTTAGTCCTCTCGGACCCGACTAACACATTTTTCAGTAGACATCCATCTCCCTTACTTCTGTTGAACCATCATCAGAGGAAGCATTTCTAAAGCTAGCTAGATGAATGCAACAATAGATCTAAATAATCTCTGCAGCATATACATAATTTTCATTAATGCCTCTGAACTACTCACATAAAACCATTTCTTTAGTATTTAGTATCTTTTTGATACTACATAAGTCATTTATTTAGTTTTGATGATACTAAATGCATCATATTTAGTACCAAATAATTACAGAGATGCATGACTAGATATAGCAGTGCACTTTAGCAAAAGCAGATTTTGTATCTTATGTATCATACTTGCAACAAACCTACAACTGAACACTAAAACATTTTTGGCACATAGCTTGTTGCAAAGTTCAGTCAACCCTTATAAAATGTGGTAGAAACATACTGAAATCCCTCAAATCTAATCCAACAGAACATTACAAAGTGCAACATCCAGCATCATATTTTGGAGACCATTAAGATTTTTTATTTTTTAGCTTTGGAATTTGGGTTTTTCACAATGACTGAAAAAAACAAAACAAAACAAAACAAAAAGAATGTCATTGTAATCAAAGCCATACTGAGCCAAGATCCCATTATAGGCAGCTGCTTACTGTAACAACTTCAGTGTAATAACAAGGGGCAATCACCCGTGGCAAAATAGAAGTGTTTGCTTTTGCAACGGACCTGCTCTGATTGTTAAAGGCGCCTGACAATATTATGGAAATCATCTCTCTTTGCTTATGTTTTGCTTGCACTAGTCCTGTTTTAGCAAAAAAAAAAAAAAACTGTATGCGATGTTAACAAACTGTAAAGCTACTTCGATTTTAATCGGGCCTCAGACTAAGATGAACTGTTTGTATTAATTTGTTTCCGCGCATAGAAGTTGAATATTTTGCCGTTTTTTAAATCATGTGTGGGAGTTTTGGAGCTCTCAGTCTGAGAGCTATCAGTATTTCTTTCAGACAAAGTCGACTGAAGATGAATTTATAGAGAAGATATGGAGAGAGAACCTCAGCCAGAGCAGAATTGACTTCTGCAAAATTACTTTCAGTCAGTCTGAAGCAGGTCTCTGTGATCTTGGAATAGGTTTTTTTTTTCCCCAAGGTAAAAAGCTGTGGTGAAGGACTCCTCCTGCTTTCTGACTAGCAGTACTCACTCATTTGAAAATGACCACTGTGAACACAGCAGTCTGCAAGGTACAATGTGCAGAAGGGATTCTTTTTTTTTTTTTTTTCCTCTTCCCCCATCCACAACTATCAGAGCTCCAGTCCCAAATGGGAACTCTGCAAAAAGCTGTGCAGTTACTATTTTGTTACTGCAGTTTTCCAAAAGCACAAAGCTGAATCTGTTTTTATGAAGCTACATTTATATTCCCACCATGCTGCAATAAGTTACCTCTGGTGCCACTCGCATAATAGGCTGTCGTCTTGAAATGACTCCCCTTACTTACCTTATCTTTGTTCCTTTCAATAATCTAGTTTCAGTCCAAAACTTCCCCCCACTTTTTCCTCACTGACAAATGCCGTTTATACATTTTCAGCTGCTTTTAAATGGCAGTTTCCTTCACATGATTGCACAAACCGAGTGGATGTGTGTTCTGACATCACTGTGATTGGCTCTTGATTGATGTAGTCAGAGCTGCTATCAGAGTGACATTGAAGTGTCTCTCTTGAGTGTTTACAAAGCTTTGATTTGGCATCAGTCTTAGGAGAGGGAAATAGGTAAGCTCTTAAAAAAAAAAAAAACCTGTTGCGTCTTTATAAATCTTACTCGATAAAAAACCTTTATCACCCCAATAATTGGTTTGTCCTTTTTATTACAGCAGCCATTTGTGAAACTGTTGCCATCTTCTTTCATTTTCCCTGGACTAACAAGGTTATTGCTGTAGTTGTAATCAAATAATTGTTTCCTCATTTGTTCTGCATGGTTCATTATCCTTGCTGTACCGCTGTCCCCATATTGTAGGTCCCATGACAAGAAAGCCTCAGAGAGAGCCTCTCTGTGTAATTTCACACTCAGAAAAAAAAACAACAAAAAAAAAAACGCTTCTGTTCCGCTAGCAAACGTTTTGACTTTGCAAGAACAGAGAACACATCTGTTTATAGTTGCATTTAAGGATGTCATGCTGTTTCAAAGGGGAGATTTCGTCTCTGTTCGTCCCTCATCTCACGAACGTCAGAGATGACTGAAGCGAGGCCTCGGGGGGGGGGGGGGCAAAGTCTGATATCAGCGAGTGCATTTGAAAGTTGGTCAGGCTGCTCGGAGAACAAACACTGCAGATGGCAAGAACTTTGGATGCGGCTTGAAATAGAAAAGCTCACCCAACGTTCATGACAGACTGACAGCCAATTATCAGCATCTCTTTTCTTCACATAGTTCCTTTTTTTGTACATCTTCCATTCCGATTTGGGACTTAAAAAGGAGGCCATTTTTCCAGACAGTGATTTCTTCCAATATCTCATCTTCCGGTGCCTTTTTCGTGCGTGTGTGTGTGTGTGTGTGTGTGTGTGTTTTAAACACCGAAGCAGGATCTCCCATGGGGTTACAGTCTTGCAAGCCTTACAACTGCCGTCTACAAAGCAAAGGGGAATGCAGACCGGTTGGTGTTTGCCCCTGTATTTGTGAGGATTGGAGATATTGCTCTGACTGCTGTTGGTTGACGTCTGCTGCCAGATGTGCGTGGACCTGTGCTCTGGCTTGTGTTCAGGAGACTGCAGTTATACTTTCTGCACGGTCTGTCTCGCTCTGGCGCAGAACTGCCTTTTACTTTTCACCTCCCGACAAAGTGAAACATCAGAGGCACAGCGTAAGTAGAATTGTAATAAGGCAGCTGTTATACTAATTACCTTGTTTCTATCCCAGCTAACTGAATGTTTTATCTATTTTGGAAGCTGAAACCCCAGAACAGCTTGCATAGCTGAGTGTCGGAGACAAAAGCGTGACCAGAAGCCTCGAAATAACTCAGAGGTGAAACATAGTTAGCCGTGCAGCATTAATTGCATTTGTTCTGAAGTCCTGGCAACAGCTGCGGGGCCTTAATGCAACTCGGTCCTTTGTTTTCCCGAAGAAACAGATAAATGGGAAATTCAAGTGCACTGTCTCTAATGAAAAGATTTTTCAGTTGAGCTACTAAACGCGAGCAAATGCTCAAAAACTTTCAGCCAAGAGTGGCACAGAATTCATCCTGCCGCACATATCGTACACCTGCAAATGCCATTTAAAGCTAAAAGAACTGCAGTTCTTCAAAAGATGTGAGGCTAATTTCACAAAGACTTTATAGAACGCCAGGACCACTCACATCTGAAAGTTGATTTACATGCAAAATAAAAAGACACAACACTTTTTTATTCTTGCTGTCAGACATCAAATAGGACTAAACTGTTGTCTTTTAGAAACGATTTGTTTTGTCAGATGCTGGAATAATGACAAATGTTCTTTTTCTTTCTTCAAATTCAGCAGTTTTAACGTATTTCTTTAGTATTTGGTAGAAATGCCTTCTAAGCTGTGACTCAAACATGTTTTAGGGTTCTTCCACATGCTTCCCCAGTGACTTCACAGGGACTTTGTTCTTTTCCTCCTGACAGAGCTTAAAATCAGTCTGGACTGTGGTTCTGATTTGCCTTTTCAGTGTTGTTTGTTTCTTAATCAGACAACATGGCATTTCTCAAGGTTTGTCCCTTAGTATTTTGGCAAACTGTAATCTAGCTTTTTATGTTCCTTTTGGAGTAATGCCTTCTTCGTGTCTGAATAGCCTTTCAGTCCATGTTGGTGCAGGGCTCGTTTTACTCTGAATAATGAATCTTTAATTAGTTTCAGCCAGCATCTTCACAAGACCTTTTCCTTTTGTTCTGAGGTTGAAATACACATTTCAGACTAAAACCCGTGCATCTCTAGGACACAAACCTAGACATCCCCATGATGTTTACACTTGCATGTAAAACATGTTGGACAGATCAACATTACACTGTAAGGAGGAAATGGTTACCTCTCCTTTACATATTAACTTATTTCTTGTGAAATATTGTTATTGAAAAGGCTTAAAATATGTGCCCATCTAAACTTCTGATTATGAAAGAAGTAAAAATAAAATTCTCACTTTCGTTATTCTGGCATTTTGCAAACAGAAATGATATTGTCAACCCTCTAAATGGCTTAAAACAAGAAATTGAGTGGGAATACGGAATGTGATTGTGTTATTTTACACTGCATAGAAAGATTAGGTTTTATCTGTAGCTGAACAGCAGAAAGTCCTCAGCAATACCGAGATGACCCGCAGGAAGAAAACACCTGAAATTTGCTTCCTGACAGACTTGTAGAAGGTTGAATCAATAGAAAGTGAAGCAAAGAGAGCAATGCAGTGTCAAGGTTTTGATCGCAGTTCATTGTTCGTGGCGAACCCACTGAGGTTTTGTGGATGTGTACAAAATGACTTTTCTTCTCTTTTTATGCTTGGCTGAAAGCAAATGCACATCACGCTCTGCCTTGGAGGACCACTGTTGTGCTTATATGCACATAACCGGATTCTGCACTCCAGAGGCTTTCGACGCTGTTTACACATAACAAATTTGTCAATAGAAATAGCGGGCAAATGCTAACATCAAGAAAAAGTTGGAAAGCCTGATTCATAGAAAAGTTCCAGAGTGAGAGTAAATAAAATGCTCTTTTTTTTTTTTTTTACCCCAAAATGTATACTTCAAATAAGCTGCATTTATGGTCTTAAGTCATTAATGTCCTCCAAGAATGACATTCAAGTCATTGTCTAAACAATCACCAACACATCAATATTAAAATACTCTCATGTACAACTGTACTTCACACAGGGTGCTGTGTTTAAATGTGAAATGTTTTGAAAGTCAAAGTTACTCTTTGATCACTATATTCATATTGAAGGCAGTGAGCCACCTGCTAGACCTGACAGCAACTCCAGGTAACCATAAATGGAAGAAAATATAAAAGCGGAGAAATCAATTAAGTGAGTTTGAAGGAGGAGTCATCACGAGCCGGGACGCATGTCCGTGCCAACATAACTTACTTTTTAATTTCAGCACCAACTGGCGTGGCTCGTCGTGGGTTCACACGCGGTGTTCCTGCTTCAGTTGTCATGTCCATCCTGGCATGTAACTTTCAGCGTCAAACATTTTCCCGGCTCAGATATTCAAACCAAACTATTTCCGGACTAAAGCGCGCCGGGAGGGAGTCACGTGACGACGCGACGCCGTCATCAGAACGTCGTATTAATTTAGTTTTTTTTCTATTAAATTGAGGGCTGTATTTTTGTGTTATGATTGCTTTTATTTATTTTGTATACTTTGATAAGAGTTTACTCAAGTTAGAAGTAATTGTTTCATTTGTTTTGTTTTGTTTTGTTTTGTTTGTGTGTGTGTTTGTTTTTCTTCTTTTGGGCGGATACTGTGACTATTAAAGAGGGCTCTGCACCGCAGGGAGTCAGTCCGAGTTTAGACTCCCAACAAGGAGGGATGCTGATAGACTTCTGAGGTGCTATGAAGGTACTGCTGTTTTTTTTGTTTGTTTTTTTTTTACCTTCCTGGACGTCCATTGTAAATGCGTAACTTGCGTAAATTCCATCAGAAGTGAACTATAGCTTTGGCGTATCATTTTATTTTTGTTGTTTGCCGAAGTCATTACAGAGCCTAGCTTTTTATTTATTACATTTCTTAAAAGAATCAGTAAGTTCACAAGTTAAAGAAAACGGTCTTGTAAAACTTTTAACACAAATGTGTTATTATGACAATAGATTTAGTAATTTGCAAAATACGTGTTAAAAATTTCTAATAGTTCAACCCTTTGAGCATTTTAATTTTGTGAATTTACAACCACAACATGCAGTGACTTCTGAGATTTCACATGATAGTGTCACACATATACAGTCATGAAATGGAAGAAGATGATTTCACAAAGAAAAGTTTGGCATCCATTTCTGTGTAGACTCACTGAATCAATGTTTTGTAGAATAACTCATGAAATTCTATCATTACCAGATTTTGCAAAAGAGCTCAAGGTCAATCAAATCAGAAGGAAACTTCCTGTGAATTTCTGAATCCACAAACAGATTCTTATTTGGTTTGGATCAGGATGCTGACATGAATATGGTAGTGATTAGATTATTTGGCGGTAGATCTGTATGGATGTTTAGGGTTGTTGTGCTGGAAAGGGAACCTTTGCCCCACTATCTCGTTTGTGCCGCTGTTATGATTTTAAAGAAAATTTCCCTGTATTCATCTGCATCAACCTTCACATAAACTCTCATCAGTTTTCCTGTCCCTGCTACATAGTAATAAAAAACCAACATCCCAATAGCATGAAGCTGCTACCACCATTTTTCTTAAGGCAATGTGCAGTGGTAGTTTTCTACAAAACATTACATTTTGAATATAGGTCAAAAAGTCCAATTTTCATTTGACCCAAACAGCTTCTTCTACTTGTTTTTTTTCTTTGATCCATATGTTGAGGTGGCAAAGAATAAACATAACTTCTATCTTTCTATCGACAGTGGCCTATTCTTCCCTTTGTGACATTACACCCAGATTTGTGGAACTAATACATGTCCTTACAGCACGTTCTAGTACCTAAGCTGTGTGGGAGTTTGTAGTTACTGTTTCTCTTTAATATAGTTTGGTTCATTCTGTGCACTGAGCTTTAGTTTACTTTCTGCTCTGCTTGACTTTCTTTTTTCTGGGGTTCTTTGTCATCCTTTTGGATTAGCCTTTTGAGTCACTTTTGGTCTGCAGAATGACTGTTTAGTTATTTCTGGTATTTCTCTGTGTAACTTCATCCACCCCTCACTTAAAACTCACTTGGTAATATTTTTACCTCCCTGCTTCTTTCTCAGCTATTTTGTATGCAGTTATTCAGGTTTCCCAGGATTTAAGTTGCGTCTGTGTCTGATGCTTTTGTTGTTTTCCATCAAGAATGTGTATCTGATGCAATCTGTCCTGTCCGTACTTTGGTTTTCTTGGTCAAACTCATCCCCATCATGAATCTCACTTCCTCTTATGGAGACTCTCCAATAACTTGACATTCAATGATATTTATACATTGGTCATATCACCCCCTTTTTGGGAGGTTTAAAAAAATAAACAGATAACTCAACCCAATTGTATTCATCAACTCAGACCTTGATCACGCCGTATCTGACATAGTGCTGGGTTATCAAAATATCTTGAATTGGACTGGTAGGTTTTAGACTGTATGTTTGATACTCCCTTATCTGAAAATTTTCAAGCACATAATTCTCCATATATTGGTAGATGCTATGTCCAGATAAAAAAATAAAAAATAAAAAAATCAATGAATACCCAGACAAAATCTCAAGAAACACACTGAAAGAACTCCAGAAAGCCATAAGAACTATTGAGCATTACCATTCTAAAAAATAAGAAAGTCTTAACATCTTGTGAAAAAAATATGAGGAAGCTAGTCATCCAAATTTTTTGTTCATTTCTGCAGTTGTGGTCTTGTTTGAAATTCGGAAATACTTGGCTTGTGCACTAATAATGAGGGATCTTTTTGTGCTAAGTTTGCTTTCCTGTTTCCTGCTTTAACTTGCGAGCTGGTTCATTTACAACCCGTCCTGTATGACCTGAGGTTATCCGTGGCACCAGCAACAACTGCATCTGTGCAAATTAACAAAACACTGCTGTTATATTGGATTTTTATTGCTCTGTCTCCCAGTGCAGAGGTTTCTAATCCTTAGATTGGTAGCTCAGTATTCCCAAAGACTGCTGCCACGTTTCACAAAGTCAAGCAGAGCGATTTAATAATATATGCCTCCTGGCCAGTGCCATGTGTCATACAGATTGACAGCTTCCCGTTTTTCTTACTCTTTATTTTTTCACCTTAAACGGGGTGAATTACGAGTTGTAAGCAAAAAGGGAGAGCACGAACTCAAAGTTAGCATGACCTGCAGACGACCTGCACATAACAAAATGGTCAGTGGGATGTTTATCTCCCCTGTCGCTCAGGCTGACTGACAAGTGTGTATTGAAGAGAGTCTCACCGCTTCCTCTCACAGAGACTGCGAAGACGAGGCATGAGCTGCAGGTCTGATGAGGTCGGAGATGAGAAGGCCAGAAGATTTGACAACAGGTGTAAAAATAGCTGTCTTCCCAGTGCCGGGGAGTGCGTACACATGCGAATTTGCAACTTCACATGATCCCATGTGTCACGGCGAGAGTCTTATAACCACTTTCTGTCTTTCTGCAGAGTGAAATTCGCAGCTTGGTGCCATGATATGATGGAATGAAAGTGGTATTATAAATGTCTTTTTGCTTTGTCTTTCCAGATCAGTGGTCCTTGCAATGAGCTCAGGATTATTGTTGTCATCATGGCCGAACAAAAAGCTGCTGAACAGAAGTGAGATTTTCCTTATCGGATGAAAATGACATTCTTTTCCCGAATCATACCCAAGTGATGGCAGAGACTGGATGTTGGACTTTTATCTCTTTGTTTCCACCTCATCACTGTGAAATCTTGTTTGGAAAAAGGGTTTAAATCTGAGCTTTTGTATTATGAATACAATTCAAAACTAACATACTATATAAATATGCTACTTAATATAGAGTGCATATGTGGTGTTTGTTTTTTTCATAAGGGAGTTTAAAGTGTGTAAACAGACTGAGGTTTTTACCCATATTCTACTTCAGAGCACTCAAATTTCAGCTGGAGTGAGCAGCACTTTGAAGAAAACAAAAACATAATTTGGTTTCACACTCACACAATATTATATCTTTTAAAGAGGAAAGAGTGCCCCGGGCCACGAGGCACCATTTCTCTTCCTCTGAACTAAACCTTTTTATTATCCTTCACAAAATAGCTAGTTTATGGTAATTTCGCTGATTGGGTGAGCCATGCCCCGAGCATCAAAAGAGGCAGGGACTGAGGAAAATCTAACATACACAGAGTGATATATATATATATATCACTCTGTGGTATATATATACTGGATTGTGTTCTCAATAGTCCTCACGCATCCACCTGTTTTCTCCTCTTTCTTGTTCCTTTGGGCTTTGAAGTGCAGTTGGTCTGGTCCAGTGCTAAGTAAGGATCCCTTTAAAATTCATCAGATTCACCACATGGCCTGCTCCTTCCTTGAAGTGACCTTGTGTATTTTGCATTTTTAGTAGCTGGCAGATGAAAGAAATCTTGAATTGAGATTTTTTTTTTTACTAGTTTTTAGGAATCACTTTTCAAAGCAAGTTTCGTAAGTGTAGTAGGCTACGTACATAGCCTTGCATATGAGCATTATTACCTTAAATTTAGTCATTTAAAATGGGACCATAGGCCTAAAACAGCATTCTCTTGTCTATAGTTAAGCGGCAAATGTATTTCATAGTTAATGAGCAAATACCTTGCAAAATACTAATAAACATATTTTCACATTTTGTCTTGTTACAACCACAAGTGTTTTGTGTTTGTAACTGTATTTTATATATCAAGTCAAAATAGTGCATTATTTGACTGTTGACTGACAGGGTCAAAGTATTACATCACAATCCCAGCTACAAATCTTTTTGTGCATTGCACATCTAGAACCGTTCTGACATTATTCTTTGTAAAATAGCATTGCTTTTTAAGATTTTCCACATGTCTTTAATTAAACATTAACTGCGCCATTCTTGAATATGATTTGATCTAAACCATGCACTTGGTTCTTTGGCTCTAACTTTACGGTTGTTGCTTGGCTGGAAGGTGAATCTTTGCCCAAATCTCCAACTTTTTGGAAGCTTCGAGACATTTCTTTTCTGGGATTCACTTTTAGTCGCTTCCGTTCATGAATGGTGACCAATCTTGCTAACGAAAGGACAATGGCATGATGTTGCCACATTTCGTCATAATAAAGGTGTGTTGACTGTTATGTTCAGCGTTCTTTGCGACGCAGCATTTTACCTGTAGATTACTATTTTACAGAGAGGTTGACTCTTTTACTGATTTATTTAGTTGACTCCCAAAGATGCTGTAACGTTGCACTGGGGTTTATTCATCAATAACAGCATAAAGTGGGCCAAACACAAATACAGGTTACATTTTCCGGAAAACTATACATTATGCTAATTTACTTCAACACTATGGACTACTTTGTGTTGTCCTCGTGTAGCAAAATTAAAATAGGATCCAGATAAAGGACAGAGTGAAACATGAAAACTGGGGATTAAACCAGTAAATCTGAGGATTGATTTGTCTAGAGTAGGAATGTCATCTGGTTAACAAATGCTGAAGAGGAAGAAACAAATACATACTGCTTCATATTTGTGGCAAACTAATCTGCATGTTGTCTTTTGCTAACAGCTGAGAGATAATTATTTCTGTATCAAGTGTACTTCAACAAAAAGGGGGGAAAAACACACACACACATGTTCTTTCACAGCCAGCAGAATGTATCTGCACAGAGTGGTAACAGTAACAAAAAAGTCACGGTGAGGCAGGCCCCAAATGACTCCAAATGTACCTCAAAAACATGCAGTAGGAAGAAAATTTCTGATCCAGTGGGGAATTTTTATTTTTTTTTTTTACCTGACTTCGCCGTCTTTCATCTTCCTGCCTCTCTCTTATCTCTCAGTGTTTGAGCAGATTCCTCTCACCTCTTTTTTTTTTCTATCTGCGATCTCCTCTCATGAATTTCATTGCCTTCATTGAACGTCGTCTTGGTTTGGAGTTTGGAGTGATGCTATGCATTGTGTGCTGCTGTCAGTCAACTAGATTACAGCACAGGGAGGGTCTTTATTGTTCAGTCTCCAAAAATAAGTAGATGGCTTCCAACTTCCTGGCCAGATATGTCTAAAGATGTCTTCCTTTTTTGTCACTCCGGGGGTTTGTGATATCAAAAAAAAAACAAAACGAGAAAATCTAAAGATAAAATTAGATTAGATCCTGCAAAGCTCCCTTTTCTGATTCCATGCACATGTTGATCTTGAGCTCGCAAATATCTTCTGATCTAATGAGCAAAAGGAAATCAAATAGATGCTATTCAAACCATTTCCACTGTATTTGTTTAGCATCAAACAGCATCCTCTCCTCACTTGTCAACACCCTCACTCGCCTGACAGTTTAGATAGACATTGCTTTGTGTGATATACATCGCTCTCCCCGCAGAGAAATGGAACGAGCTCGTCTGTGACAGGGAAATTAATATTACTTCAGAAAGAAGACTCCTTTAGGATTAAAGATGCACAAGACTTACCACATCAACGGTGATCTCAAGTGAGACTGTCTGAGGTTTTTTCTTTTCTTTTTTTTTTTTTGCTTCCTTTATGTCCAAATCAAACAACTACAAAATAATTTGAAAAAAACAAAAGCAGCAGGATTGTTTTCTTATTTCCATCCTTGATATTGTTTAGTTATTTAAAGGCTTCACTTCTGGAATTTTTGTATTTTTGAGCACATTTCCCCTGTATAATAACCACCTGCGAAACAAGTGAAATCATCTGTCAGAGAGTGGAGATGGATTGGAAGATGGTGCTTTCCTGTAACGTGTTGGGTTTTTACGACTCTGAAGATGTATAGGTGAGACTTAAAAAGGATGGGGAAGAGTGTATGATGTTTTTTATTTTTATTTTTTTTTATTTTTAAATTGGATTTTTATTTTTTGACCACTCAGAAGCCGCCATCTTATCCTGCAACCCAGTCCTCCCACTCAATTTCCATCCCACCATGTGAAAATTGGACTGATATAAAGATGTGAGCTTCTGATGGAGAAGGCCGTCTAAGATCGCGGGGGGAAAAAAGAGGGCAAGGGAACGGCTGAAGATTCAGACGGTGAGATACTGGGGAGAGTGTGAGATGGAGAGGGACATGGTGGCAGCACACTGATTTCACCATTTTCAGGGCTGCAGATGTCTCACCTAGATCTACCTGTGATAGCTTTCCCTCACGTGACGAGAAACTACAGTTTACTTCCAAATACTGGATACGTATACATCACCTAGCGGTTTATAAAGAAAGTGTTTAGACAGATGAAAAAAAAAAATGCCAAAAACAGTCCAAAAACATGATAAAATCTTTTTGGATCCACTTAGAATTCAAAACAGGGCAGAGCTGAAACAAAGCCAGCCTCCATAGCCCAGCTCTCCTCCTCCTCCTCTTCCTCTTCGTCCTCTCAGGTGGACAGAACAAAACTACGACAATGCCATTGCTCATTTTGATTCATTGCACACAGCAATTTAATAACGGCACAGTCAAACAAAAATGTCTGTACTTCAAATGCATCTCCAGTGCTCTTCCAACAATGGAATATTTAACTGATTGAACAGCATGCATAAAAAGGAGGGCGAAATCGTTAGCTAAAAGTAAAGAGTGAAATCAATGAATAGAACTGAAGCCTAATAGTCTGGTGGAACGTGTGTTTGTGCTGTTGGTCTGCATTCATAATATATGGGTTGACAGCCCATTAGGCCCTGTTAAAACAAAATCAGATTCTGGCCTCTCCCCAAAAGCCATTAGCCGATGGGGTCAACCTGAAGACAACCTGGTAATTGACCGATTGATTTAGGAAAATTGTTGGTCTCTGGGAAAAGCAACAGTTTCGTTAATTGCATTTTTAAAAGTGCGCAAAGGGATTACAGGTGTGTAACAGAAATGACAGCACTGAGACTGGTCCAGCAATCAACCTGTCCTATTACTGCCATTTTCTCTTAGAACATGCCCTCCCAGCTCTCAACTGCACATCAAGCACATTACCTTGAGTACTGAATTGTTGCAACAGGAAAAGCTGAAAGCCCTACGGAGGGTGTAGAATAACAAAAACAGAGATGGCACTTTGTTAATGATGTTTAAAAAGCGGAATGTGCGTGATTAAAGGATTCGGGTTGATCAGATAGGACAAAAATGAAAAAAAGGTCAGCCAGATTACATCAATGAATTGATTTCATTCTTTCTTCGCAGAGTCTTTTGGTTTTTGGCCTTATGGATTTAACAGGTGTTCACACACCCATTAAAATATCAGATTTTGTAATGTAAAAATGAGGCTTTGAAAAATCATTTTTATTATTCTCATATGACTTTCATCCTGCCCAGTTCAAGTGACAAAGACTTGGATAGAAGTAAACTAGTTTTAAGAATAAATCTTAAACCCTTAAGACAATACTGTGTTGAAACAACTCTTGATTCCGGTTCAGTATTATATATATATATATATATATATATATATATATATATATATATATATATATATATATATATATGTGTTTATTTTTTTTTTTTAAGTTCACTCCTCTCATCAGATTTAGTGAATCTGTTTGTGTTGTAAAATCTCAGCTCTCCTGTATTTTCCTGATATCTGATGCATTTGCATACATTCGGTATATAGAACTACAATGGTTTCTTCATATAACGGTATAAGTGCACAAAAACAAATTCACATTGTTGCATGCAGCAATGCTTAGAGATCTCAACTTCCCATTGTATCTCTGGCTGCATGTTCTTGTCCCGGCAGAAGGAGAACTTCTGTCAGTTCCTTTTTTTTGCAGGCTTTAACAGTTTTATTTCCTTGGGATTTCCCCTGTATTAAGTCTATTCTAGTCAGCTACTCTAGTCCTACTGAAAAAAGCTAAACCACATGATACTTCCATCACATTTCATCATTTGCATGATGTACTGAGGGTGATCTTCAATATGAGTTTTTTTGTTTTGTTTTTTTTCCCATTTTCCATTCAGGACTCTGGATGATATACTGTTGGTCAAAAAGTTCAGTTTTATTCTCAGTTGACCAGGTAATCTGCAAATAGAATTTCTTATGGCTTTCTTTTACACATGTCCACAAATTTGGAGAGGCCAATTAACCTGACATGTTTTTTGGACTGTGGGAGGAAACTGGAGTACCTGGAGAAAGCACACACATGCACAGGGAGAACATGCAAACTCCATGCAGAAAGACCAGGGCTGGGAATTGAACCCAGAACCTTCTTGCTGTGAGGCAACAGCTCTACCAACTGCGCCACTGTGCAGCCTATAATTAATTAATTAATTAATTAGTTAGTTAATAAATAAAGAAAGAAAGAAAAAGAAAGAAAGAAAGAAAGAAATATAAAACTGTGAAAAACATATCATTTTTCTTTTATTTCACAGATGTATGCTACTATCTGTTGCCGTATCACATAACATCCCAATCTATGGTTTGTTACATTGAAGTTTGGGGTTGTGATGTGATCAAATATAAATTAGTCTGAAGTGTGTGAATACTTTCGCAAGGAGCTGCCTGTAAAACAAACGGCAAACAATAGCTGTTTGCACGTTTCCATCATGTTGCAGACTAAATTTTAGGGACATTGCACCAGGACTCGGAGGACCTCACGAAAACAAGCATGCCTGGATTTCATAAAGGTGAGGGGAATAAAGACAGCAGCTACTACATTACCTCTGGGAAATCTGATCTGCCCGTAAACAGCACGGGGTGTGCGGCACAGCACCTTTAAGCATCTACCCGTCTGACCTTCTGTCAACAAATCCTGGTGGTCAAACAAGGAGCAGCTGCATGGCTGATGAGGAGAAGTAGGAGGGTGAGGAGGAGAACAAGATATCGCATGAGGTAGACACTTTGCCCTGCAGGTGTAACTTTCGACAGTGGTGGAAACCTGCTGCTTGGTTACAATGATGAACGACTTTGCCTACCCTCTGATAATTGCTCACTCAGGGGCAGAGAGAGGTCCATTAATCAAAATGAGCAGAGGTACTGCAAGACTCCTCCACCTCCAGCAATTCTTTGCATAGTACCCCGCCATCCCCACTCCCCCCGGGAAGACCCGGAAGATTTGACACCAGAAGGAATCGGTCTGGTCAAGAGAGTGTCACTCTGTACTGACAGTCGGCCACCACCTGGTGGCAGGCGGTCTAATGTACTGAACGCAACGCTCATAAGATGATAAAAATGAAGATGGGTGGGATGTGAAGAGTGAACCACCTTTAAGAGACTGTCAAAAATAATAGTTGTCAAGCTAACTTGAAGCAATTTGCTCCAAAAGGACTGTCTTGTTTTCTTTGTTGGCATGACAGCAAACATATAAACGAAGATGGGTATAGAAAAGGCCGTTTAATTGATTTTTTTTTTTTTTTAGTAGTAATAAAATGTTTTTATAGATGAAGACAAAGTGTTGTATTTTAAAGAGATAACGCGATCTCAAGATAAAGGGTTGCAGACGGACATGTGTGATCTTCACGAGAATAAGAAACATTTCTTTGGTTTTAATAAAGGGAATTGTTACCAAAGCTCCATCTTTCTGCTGATATTGTTGCGCTCTGTTTAAAATTCCGTGTGAAAAGCAGCAATTTTAAAAAAAAAACTGTTCTGTCCATAGATCTTTTCACGTAGAACATATCAAGCGGGATCCAATATGTTTTACTCAGACTGATGTTTTGTGTTTGAGTTCAGCAACAGAATGGGGGGGGGGTTGAGGTTGATCCATCTCTGATGCGCCTCAGAGGGAGTCAGAGTGGAAATGGCATGCATTTGTAAAGTGGCAGGCGGTGAATGCTGCGCATCACTCTAACCAGTGGTGTTAATATCACCCAGCTGACTCTGTGATGTTTCTTTGCTGTCACAGTTACAGCACTGAGAAACCTTCGCTTTGCATTTTTGGTGTATCAGAAAACATTATGTAATGCCAAAGAAGGTAAAATGGATACAGTTGAAGCTAGAGGTTTACAAAGGTCTTATTCACAGCAGCAGCAACAACAACAACAAAACACCCTGGCCATCTTTGGCAAACATTGTATTTTTGTTTTCAAAAGAAATGGTCAGATATGGGTTTTTAGGCTTTCTTATTTTAATGTATCTATTGAAATAAAACAATTTATTTAACCATTGTTAGATTGTAGGGTCTAATTTGCTTATGAGCAGCCCATAGTAAAATTCATGGCTTTTATATGACAGTAAGCTGGTCAGGCTACTATCATATCTCAAAAAATGAAAAAAAATAAATAAAATAAAATGTATATATAGGGTTTTAAATGCAAAAAATAAAAAAAATTACATGAAGCCCGTGCTGTTGCCAACACAATTATGTGTATAGCAGTGAGTTAAGAGTTGTCCAGTGAACATTAAAGTCCTTCTCAAGGAAGGTAAGCCACAAAAGATCATTGCTAAAGATGTTGGATGTTCATAAAGTGCTATATACAAGTACATTTATGGAAAGTTGAGGGGAAGGATAAATTGTGATGGAAACAGGTGTCTACAGACAGGAATAACGGCATCTGTGTGTGGTTCCTTAAACAAAGCCAATTATAGAATTTGAGTTCTGGAGAAAGTAAGTTTTCCAAAATCCACCACACAGATGTACCCAGGAGAAGCTAATAAATCAGTCTGGATTCCCTTAACGTCTCATATGTCCCTCCTGCTGCTGCACTAGTTATTCACATAGAAAGAGGTCCGACCAGGTACTGAATGGGTATACGGTTCATAATTAGGATGAGATATCTGCCTTAAAATCTTACTTGTGGTTTAAGTGGTCGAATATAATCTAATTTTCTGAGAAACTGATGTTAGTGTTAACCTTCAAAAGTTAACTGAAATAAATGCTCTGAACACATTACACTTTCTGTAATAAATTCATCTCTTTCACTTCTTATATTAGTGAAGTATTCAGCCGGTTATGCCAAGCTCTGAAAGACACAATGTATGTAACTCTGCTGTGTGCTGCTCTGCATGTGTAAATACCATGACTCACAAAGAGAGCGAGCATAAAATATCAATCTTTCAGTCAAGCAGCAGATGAAGGAAATTAGAGTATTAAAAGAATCCAACTTTTTTTCTTTTTCTAACCGTTTGCGTGTGCAAGTGTGGGTGTAGTCTGGATATAGATTTTTAGGTGCACTGTTGTGGAATGTCTGCTGAATGATGGAAGCTCTTACCCCATACAGCTTACAGAAAACATTTTAGTTGTGGAGTGGAGTGACCAAAAGAAAAGAAGACAAATATCCCAAAAATTGATATGATACATTTAAAAGGATGAATGCAGATATATATATATATATATATATAGTTTTCTAAAAAAAAAAAAAAAGGTTTATGAGTGTCTCTTCTTCATAACTTCTAATTGTGCCAGGTGGCTAACAAGTTCCTCGTTCCTCTTACCAGCCTAATGTTTTTATATTTAGATTTATGGAAAATATTCTGC
The DNA here is from genome assembly GCF_001443285.1 of Poecilia latipinna. NCBI lineage: Eukaryota > Metazoa > Chordata > Actinopteri > Cyprinodontiformes > Poeciliidae > Poecilia > Poecilia latipinna. The sequence goes on from NW_015112814.1 coordinate 628,905, forward strand.
CTCTGCTATCAGTACTTGACTGAGTTCACTTTTTATTGCCTCTTTTATTGGTCTATAAAATCCTTTAATACTCTTTCATTCAAAGGATGCCTCGTGTTTACCTGTGAAGTTCTTTGTCTGCAATGTTCTCTAAGGTTAAGAATGTAACCGCTTACAAAAACAAGATATTTTCAACTGGTTTTACTAGTATTTCATGATTGACTTTTTCCTTTGCTGAGCTATGTTCGTGTTAACAGCTGTAAAAAGGTTTTCTTTTCTGTTTTTTTTTTTTTTTTTTTTTTTTAGAGAAAAATAAATTACTTTTAATTTTCTCCTGACAGCTGATTCAATACCAACTGGCAGTACAGTATGCAAGTATGCAAACCCTAATTGTCTAAATTGCTTTAAGCATCGGAGGATTATATGTTAGCTCATTAGTAAACAAGAGTTAGCTTTTCAAGTTAATTTATGCTAATTACACATATAGAGGTTTGTTTATTTAGATTAGATTGTGTTGTAAGAACTATTTTTGTATTTGTTTTTTGTAGATTGCATTGTTAAAATGAATATTTTATTCTATTGCACTCATAATTAGACTGTGAGGGTGTTATACTGCATACCTGATGGAAGTTTATGACTTTCTGCACTTGTGTTGGTCATAAAGTATTATAAAGACAAGTCTAATGGTCCGAGAAGGGCATTAGAATTGTTTAATGGCCGTTAGATTAGCCTAATGGCCTAATCTGATGTACGCAAATAGATCAAATTCATATTTTGGGGCAGGTAATCTGAGCAGATGCAAGTCAGGTGAAACCTTCCCAAGTTAAGCAAACAAACAGCATATTATGGTTCTTTAACCTGCTGAGTTGGGGATCAGAAATAACAGAAAACATTTCTGCTGCTGCTGCTGCTTGTCAAATCTGGGTAAAAATTATACTGCTGATTCAAAAGTTTACATACACTCACCCTGACATTGAACGTCCTCAAGTTTGTGCTTTATGAGTTTGTTTGAACTTTTCATTTTTTTAAATGTAAAAATACGAAACAGAACACATCTTTGCTGAACCTTTAAAGCCAGTTTGGGATAAATGTTGGAATTCTCTAATCCTCCTAAGTACAGACTCAGATCAACACATTCTCGACTGATTAAACCGCCTCGTGCTTTCGTAACCATCGGTGAGTTTACTGACAGTGACGTAAACTCACCAAAACCAGTTTTGGTGTGTGTTTGGGAGGTACACATGACTTTACTTGTGTCACATTGGAACACGATATATTGTTTAAAACTCCTTGACGTTTTTGTCTGCTTTGTGTTAGTGCACCACGAGCAGCAGAGCAACTTCACAGCACGATGTTTCCACTGCTTGACTTTGCTATAGTACTAATTCATTTCAAAGCCTCACCTCGTCTCGTCCAAGCAGACTTCTTCTCATGATGGTCAAAAACTTACAAACTTTGTCTTGTTTGAACATAAAACTTAAAAGGTGATTGTGAAGGTATTTGGCTTGTCGGGAGCCAAAAGGTGCAGCATATTTAGAACATATTGGTTTTGGATCGGCACTCTCTGTATGAGTTGAAACCTGCCTCTCTTGTGTTTCAGCAAGTTTCCAGTTTAGTTTTGGCGGTTCCATCAACTTGATATTGTGATCAGGTAACCCGAACAAAGCTTGCAGTGAATTATTGGTGCTTTTTTTTTTTTAATCATTTAGTTTAATGCTAACTACTTTTTCCACTGCAAGTAAATCTGTATGAATTTTTATTGATCAAAATCAAAACTTTATGTGGTGATGCTGAGAAGCCGCAGAGGCATATTTTACAGCGGAATAATTTCCTCTCTCCAAAAGGAGGCTCCCACACACCCACTCGCCTAATATTCCAATTCAAGTCAGCGTGAGACACACCACAGTTAATTATCCCTCCAGGCTGAGTGCGGACATTCTCATCGTAGACCTAGCCCTTCATCCCTAACTCCTTCCACCACTGGGTAGGAGCCAGTGCTTTTAGATGGCGCCCACATGAGTCCACATCACACAGCTGGCCATTAAATGAAAATCAGTTTGCCCAATCTCATCCCCACACACAGTAATCTACATCTACCCTTCCCAAACCACAGTCTGCAGGCAGCCTGCCTATTCCACTGTCCAGTTTATCTGCTGTGTGCAAAACGGCCGCCCTAATCTGTCCCAGCGTGGACCGCGCAGCTGCTCTAATGAGAGGCGGAAAAGGGATGCCTGACATCTGGGACTCGCATTATTGTCTCTCCATTTTACTTCCTCCGACGGCTTATCTCGGTTTTAGCTCGGCCCGTCATATTAGACTGGACATTGGCAGCGTGATCAAGCCCAGCAGAGTAAACAAGCAGCACGGCGAGCTTTTAGAGAAATGTATAAAGCCGTGTGTCACGTCGCTGCGAAATCTTTAATGAGAACTCATTCTCCAGCTGTTTGCTTGCTACCTCCGTTTTACATGCAGCTGTTAGGATGGAAGAAGCGTCCTCTCACTTGCTGCACAGCTCATCTGCCAGACAGTTGCAGGAATTAATTGCAGACTTGGGGCTCATAGTGTAACCTCAAACTTTGCTCAGTCACTGGGGAGACTGGTAGTGCGCCTGGTTGCCAGCACAACAGGTTTTGGCTTATTCCACGCCCCAACCCCCGCCCCCACAGCATATCTTCCAGCAAACATGTCCGTCCAGCATTTGAACTCATTACAGCTCAATTGATTCAGGTCAAGCAAGGAATTAAATCAACACATTTTCTCATATTTGTTTTTGAAGTACGGAGAATCAGCTTTCCAAGGTTTTAATGATCTGTTTCTGTTTAAGTTTTACTGTAGGTGTTAAAGCGTCGCCCAGCCCCACAAGTGCAGAGAAACCATCTACGGTTCCCTGACACGCTGCATATAGTAAAGTGATTTACTGATTGATCTTTTAGCTGCATGCCAGACGTGCTATGTTCTACTCTGTCAAGCACTAGTGCTTTAACCCCAATGTACAGGCTCAATTAGTCAAGAAGACTGATGGTGTGCTCAAGGTGAAAACTAACTCTTGACTGTATGCCTATCTGTCTTCACTCTCATTTACAAGATCACTGGTGGCTCCAGCATAAACGCCGCCCACTGCCACGTCCATCCTTTTGGGGTTTACAAGAATATGGCAAGATGGAAGCAAAACAACAACAAAAAATAAAATAAAATAGAAAAAGCTGTACATAGTGTCAGGGCCGGATCTAGAAAAATATTTATGGGGTCCCTGCATAGTTATACACAGAAAGCTCAATATGATAACAATAGT
>NW_015112814.1:637179-657638 GCF_001443285.1 Poecilia latipinna
TTTGGGGTGGCAACTGCCACCCCATGCCACCCCAGTAGATCCGCCCCTGCATAGTGTACACCACACACAATAGCAATCAAGGGAGTGAGCGATAACTCGCATATCAAAACCTGCCAGTGCACGCGATCGTGGTGCTAAGGGGTTTCCTGTGCGCATTACCTGTCAAAAAGTAGGAAACAATTCTGTTTGAAACTAATGAAGACCCAATTAGCTCAACTGTCCTCAAAATGTTATTAAAAAAAAAAAAAACAAAACAAAAAAAATAACGTTCTGATTAGTGTTGCCTGCTTTACAGAAATAAATCACCTGTAACGAAAAGGAATGCACATAAAAAGCGAGTGTTAACAGGTAGTTAACACAGAAGGCTCAAGATAAAAGCTCGCTTTATATAGTAGATACATTTAAGCATGGCAAATTAATTATGGTTATGATGGATGGTAAGGGCGAAAGACGAAATAAAAATCTACAGCTTGCAATAAAAGCAGCAGAGGGATGTGGAGAGCACGGGTTGGTGCCTGTGCACCAGTGAGTAAAAGCAGACCGGCTATCACAAGCTGCTCGCATTTGCCAGCAGCTTTGGGTCTCCTCTCTGCAGCTGTAGATGCACGTTCGCACATAAACAAGATAAATTGATTACCACCTCTTTCTGATTGCAGCCCCCTCACCCACGCCCCTCCTAAATCTAAATTGCAACTCCAGAGACAAAAACAGGACATCTAGCTGAAATGAAATCAGTCTCTCTCTCTCTCTCTCTCTCTCTCTCTCTCTTTCTCACATGGACAAATAAAAGCTACAACCTTTTAGTGAGAAAAGGAAAAAAAAAAAGAAAAAAAAAACCCTTAAATTATAATTTGCCACCTGGGACATTGCTGTCTCCATTCTGTTCTTGGTATTGTTTTAAAATATGAAAACAGATTTCCTTAAAATGACATTGCTTTTATCCATTCATTTGACTTCAGCTTCATAAATTCCCTCCACATCCTGCAAACAATTGGACATTATTCTGCCAGAATCCCTATCTGTCTAATTACCTACTGACTTTACACTCCATTGATTTGGGTTCTTAGCTTTTCAAATTATACAATGCATTGTGCTTTAAACAAAGACGAAAACTACTTAAAATTCAAAGATTAGGCTCATTGAAGTATGTCAGCAGTTTTGAGAGCACATATCTACCATGGAATAATTCATATCCACAGTTCCCAATCACTCATTTCAACACATGGCATCTCCCCTCATTCATATCTCAGCATGTTTACTCTCGCACTGCATTCTCTACAGTGAGTTGCGACTTACGTTTTTCTTATAACTTGGACCACAACCCACTTTCTTGTGTTTCCCTATCTGTCACTCAGACAGGGCACTTAATATAAGAAGGAATCTGAAAGCCAATCCTTACTAGGAGCCGTTACGTGTAATGCTTGTCCACTGTTTGAAATGCATCACTATGTGAACGTTCCCATTTGTACTCTTGTCTGATTTAACTTCAGAGTGTACGCCTATTTAGTCGAGGGCGCTGGAAAAGCGTGCCAGGCCTGAAGGATCTCTTTGGCAACAACATGGAACAAAACAGCTGAGCTTAAGAGGCATCACTGACATAAAGATGAGGGTGATATCTGTTTAAGTCCTCACCAGTCAGCCATGCATGATGCTTGGCCGGTTTCTCGGAAGCGGACTCATTACCAGTGTCAACAAGGGTGGCGCTTTTGCCAGAAATCTCGCTGCGCTTTATTTTCACGAGTGGCAATTTCCTTCTGTCTTTCCATTAGCGGTTCTCCAATCAGCTTTACAGATAAGCTGTGAGGGGGGCTGTCCATGCGGAAATGTTTTTTAAATCAAATGTGTAAGTGTCTTTGTACAGTAAGTGAGACGAATGTGAATGACTGACATTTGTTTTCAAAAAGGAAAAAAAAAAAAAAACGGAAAAATTAAACAAGTGTACACAACAGCTGTGACATAACTTTTGACAAATGCGGCAAATGATTTAAAAGATTCATCTGTGAATTCTCAATAATAAAAAACAAAAAACTGATTAAGGCATATAAGCTATTCCAACATAATATTGCTTTTGTGTAGCAAGTAACAAATGATGACATAAGTTTAAAACTTTAGAAAAAGCATTACTTCAACTTCATTTTGGTTAATATGTAAATATGTGAAATAAAACAGTAAAGAAAATGATGTGCCATGTTGCTTCGATTTGAGATGGTTTTAAAACTTTTACAGATGTAGAAAACTTGAAGTTGAATTTAAGAGAACCAACAGCATGTTAACAATGTTTGTTTACATAGAGCAATACTCTTTAAAAAAAAAAAAAAAAAACATAACAGGACTGAAACAAACAGAGTCGTTTTGACAGCAGAAATCTTCTTAAAAATATTTTTTTTATTTATTTTTTTTACATATTTCACTACCAGACAAACAATATAAAACAATAGTGGTGCAATGCCTCACATCAACACGGTAAACTGAATGACGAAAAGCTTTACAGCAAAACATCAGGTCAATGTAACGAGTGAATGCATAGAAATAGATGCAGCAAATAAACACGTACAAGAAAGAATAAATACATGGAAAAATAAAATTCAGCTTTCTAAGCTGAACTAACATCTACTACTTTATTGTAACTGACAAACTGGTAAAGTCTTTACTGGCCATAAACTAATAAGTGGAAACAAATAAACCCTTCACAGATGGTTGTGAAGTATCGTTTGCTATTTTTAATGGATGATTTTTAAATGCGCAGAGGTGATTTATAAAGTGGTGAAACTGATATCTAAAAGCAGTCTTATTGGTGTTTTCTGTTGGTAATTACCTGAGAACATATTGTGTGGAATAGAAGTAGCATACGATTGGATGTGATCCGTTTTTGTGATTTCCCAAATCTTCCAGCTTTTCAAATTCAGAGATTCCGGGTCAGTCTTCACATTTACTAGAGTGGAAGACTTAATAAAGCAAATAAGGTCAGCACTTTGGAGATTTTTTTTTTTTTTTCAGGAACAAAGAATTAAGGCCTGTTTCCTAATGCCCCTATATTATATTTCCATGAAGGCCCAATAAACAAACTAAATATTTTTACATGCAAAGAGCGTGTCCCCCCCTTCAGCTTTGTTTGTTTCCACTCCATGGACTCACTAGATCAATGGAATGCTGTTGCAATTATTACCATCAGCAACCATTTGGAATGATTGGATTTGCTCCAAAGGCTGAAAAATAGACTTAGGCTGTATCGTATGGTCGACTTTGCACTGCTGTAAATCCGTAATTGGATAAATTGCGAGCAAGAAAGCCACTTCCCAGTGGGGAGATGGGAGGGGGAGGAGGGGTGCTGATGTCAGTTCAGGTTTTTCTCCTCTCAAAAAAATCATTATTGTGCGGAATAGCTCTTGTAGCGCTGGGCACCTACATCAAATAATGGCTAAGAATGAAAGTTTTGTTTTATGACGAGTCGGTAAATTTGTCTTTTGCTATATATACCAGACAGTTTGGAATTAGGAAGTCAACCCTTGTTTAAAATAAAACAGTTTTATATTGAAAGCTTGTGTCGGCAGCAAAAAAAAAGAAAGAAAAAAGGTGAAATGTTTTTTGTCTCCTACTTACTGGTATTTAAGCTTTAAAAATTCTGAAGAATTCTCTTTTAATTTCTTGGTGCTTTTTAGTAAGATTTTGCGCAGACAGCAAAAAACTCTAGACCAAAAGATAAAATGGCATTTTGAACACCTAGAACTGGTGCAGCATCACATTAGATCAATTTAATTAAATGGAAAATAAAAGAAAAAAATTAATTATCATGAGTTACTTTGTTGCAGAATTTGATTTTTCAGCCTTTACTTTACAATTTTGATGTCATCGGTATGCATTCCAATCTTTGTCCTTTCCATCCAATCACGGATAATGCAAATTAAACAAGGTCACTTTTCACTCTTTCACTTCAGCAATCTCCTTTGAAACACTATCTCAACAGACACAATTATTACATGTGGCAATGGTATCAGAGGGACCACAGGCATTTCAAAGTGGCAATAACCACAGGATTGCAACATTGATATTGCACTTTAATGCAATCTCAGGAGCCTCTGAGCAGCCTCGGTTTGATTGGATAATACCGGCACACCAAGCTCTCAGGCATAAATCTTCATTCATGTATAAATCACTCAAAAATAGAGCAAGACGATTTGAGTTACAAATCCTAAAAAAAGCAATAACCACATGGGGAAGAAGAAGTCCAATACAAGGCATTTTCCACGTTCACTGAGCCGTGAAGACTTGGAAGAATCCCAGCAGTGTAGGAAGTTAGTGATAGGGCACAAGACTGTCCAATACACTTTTGAATAAACCAATCATCCCAGTGATTGTTATGGAGACGGTCAATCAGGAAGTGAATCCAGTGCTGGTTAAGTACACTTCAGCATGTGATGAGCAGAAAGCCTCAACTGTACAACCGCAAAACATGACGATGTCTTCGGAATGCATTCTTACCTATTGAACATTTTCACATTTTTGTCATGTTACCTAATACCTACACAAACTACAATAATAATAAATATAGTTTGTAAATTTATTTTCCACACATACAGCTGTTCTCTGAAGGCCTCAAAACTAGTATAGAGAACCTCAGTGAACCAACAGCTTCATGGGACCTAAAAAAAAAAAAAAAAAGTGGGGGTGGCATCGTGCAGTGGGGATGCTTTTCCACAGCAGCCAGTGGGAATCTGGTCAGAGACAATGTGAGGATGCACGGGGACCAAAACAGGACACGCCTGGAAGAAAACCTCCTAAAGGCTGCACACGACTTGAGACTGGGATGGAGGTTCACCTACCAGCAGAATGACAATCCCAAAACTACAACCAGAGTGAGATCAAAGCATGCACACGTGTTAGAATCTAAGTCAAAGCTTGATGCAACTGAAAATCTTTTCTTCTAAAAATTATTTTAAAAAAAGCTGTTTGTAGATGCTGCTCCCGCAAACCAACTGAGCTTGAACTATTTTCAAGCAACAAATTCTCTGTGCAAAACTGGAAAAGCCACATATTCCTAATACTTGCAGCTATAGTTGAAGTAAGAGGTGACTCTACAAAGCGTCGACTCGGGAGGTTGATTGCACATGCATGAAATAGTGTTATAGAAAAATGAATGAATGAATGAATGAATGCTTGTTATCTGTTTCTAACAACATTTTGAACAACGGAAAAAGAAAACACGGATAAATGAAAAAGAGAAAATGAAAATAACTAGATCTATGAAGGTCAGTTTAAAAAGGAGCAGGAAAAAGTATAAAATTATTAACTCCCACCCACTTTCTACCTTACAATTTATTGCCATATTACATGTTTCCGTATACAAAGAAATAGCCTTAATATGCATTGATATAGAATCACTAAACTGCATCAATATGTATGGTATATAATTACCGTATTTTCCGCACTATAAGACACACCTAAAAACCTTCAATTTCCTCAAAAGCCGACAGTGCGCCTTATAATCCGGTGCGCCTTATAGTGCGTATTTTCCGCACTATAAGGCGCACCTTCAATGAATGGCCTATTTTAGGACTTTTTTCATACATTAGGCGCACCGCATTATAAGGCGCATAGAATAGACGCTTCATACTCTATTATTACACATCCACATTAATAAAAAAATGGTCCCCGAGTACTTTATATAGTAGGTTGGCCCAGTCGTTGTTTCACTCACGGTGTTGGTGTTGCGATATTATGCCCAACTGCTTTCTGGGTAACACTGTCCAACCGACACGCTGCCGCTGCAGTCTCTGTCTCTCTTCCCCTGCCCCTCCCCCCCTGGCTTTAAATGTATTATCAAACTTTATTAACAAACCAGCGTTCTGACAACTATCCCAGCATGCACCGCGCACTACTTCTTCTACGGGGGAAAAAGAAGTTGGCGGCTGCTTACTGTAGTGGACCAACTATGTAAGCAGCCTACTGCATGTCTGTGTAAACATGACGTCTTTCATTTCGATCTGAGTTAATTAGCGTAGCATTTCTCCTGGATTTTCACAAAATATCAGCCACGACAATGGACAGGGGAACAAACAAGTTCATGTCATCTTTTTTTGGACGACATCAAGGTGTTTGAGCCACGGGATGCCTCTAACATTGTGCGCGTCACAGCTAAAAGCTACCGACAGATGAGGAAAACAGCAGATCCTCACACCCTCAGCATATAGCTGTGGACAAGATCACTGATGCCTATTGTTCTTGCAAGGCTGGGTAAGTCGGCATTCATGGTTTTGATGGTCCACAATGTACATTAGCATATGTTTACTACTATGCTAATAGTAGTAAAATAACTAGATCTTTTGATCAATGTCAATTGATAGATATCAATTGACATTGATATCTATTTCAATGTCAACATTGAAATAGATATCCAATTGGCTAATAAATGATTGCAATAGAAATGTACATTACCAAGCTCTATACTGAAGACATATTAAACAATGTGTAGGCCTACATTCACCTTCACACACACACATATACATATTAATAATTAATATATTCTGCAACCTAATGTAACCTGACTTCCTCCCTGTGGAACACATGCTTCTTGTGTGCACTTTTGAACTGAATGAAATCATCAGTTTGAACTGAATGTCTAATTTGTTCCATAATTTCACTCCACAGATCGAGAAAAGATGAAGACAACAGTGCGACCTACTGCTTCCATTTCCCGATGTTGTTCAGCTTTGTTTCAGTTTATCGCACAGAATGCCAATGAAATGCTTTAAAGTTTGTGGTTGTAGTGTGAAAAAAATGTTGTGCTATAGGATTACAGGTAATTCTTGTTTGCATGATTTTTGCACCCTGCTTTTTGAATTTGGAGCCTGGCATATGGGATCCTTCCAGCAGAATTAAGTGCAGACTGAGCATAACCTGCTGGAATATTTGGTTCACAATTTCCATACAGTTGTCAGAGTAGCACTGACCATCAGTTTTATCTTCCACTATATGGCTTAATTCCTTCAATACTGTTTTTTTCCCCCTTTTTTTTCATTTACTGCGCAGTAACGTGACTTCAAAGTGCTCTTTGATATGGATCTCCTGTAACATCGTGCCCCAAATTGCTGATCCCCTGAGATTTTGATGAAAGGCCCAAGAAAGCAAAGGATCTGATCTGTAAACTGCTGTTCATTAAAACAGAAACTTTATTAGACTGTGATTATGACTCTTTTGCCAACATTATGCACAAAGGAGATCTGTCTAATGATAGGCTACTTCGTCACAGATATTAACAGAGTAGAAAAAGGGGGTGAGGGGTCCGTGCACCCATAACAGAAAAGTGTTGGGCTGCCACCTAATGGTTCACCATTAATAGGAGTTTATTTGATGATGTATATAAAAAATGCCATATATATATATATATATATATATATATATATATATATATATATATATATATATAAGGGACATTTTTCCTTAAATGTGTTAGATTAGATCGGGGAAAATTTTTCTGTTTAGGAAATATTTAGTAAATAATTTTATTAACGTTAGTATGACTTTAAAAAACATATTGGAGGTAAATATGTGAAAGCACACACACAGTGCTTCCTCGTATGACATGCAGTGCCATACTGTCTTTTTATACAGTGGCGTCTATGCTATGACACTTCTATAAAAGTTTTTAAACATAGCTTAAGTAGCCCATATAAAGTGTAGTAATAAGCATTATATGGAGACATCCAGTACTTTGTATGACATTATGGCATCCCTGTGCTTTGCTGAAGGCACACATCCCATGATGTAATCTGTGATGTGTGGGAATTACATGTTTATCTGCAAAAACAAATAAGAGGAAAATTGATCCAAATGTCGTACCTTTCATAGGACAGACACGTGCAGAGGAGCTTTGATTCATTTCCTTCCTTTGTTTTGCATTGATCCCACTCTGATACTTTCAACACTGAGAGTGAATGGCATGGGAATCACAAGAGATTTATCTGGAACCAAATTCACCTACTTGTACATGCGGAGCACAGTCAAATAAATTCATATTCATGCGGCACGTTTCAAGTGTCACCTACTAGTATTCAGCCCCAAAGCACACTTCCAAGCTATTCGGGCCATGGAGGTGCATCAAAGCATCCCAATAATAATAATAAAAATAAAAAAAATAAAAAACAGTTGCCACAAGATAGATGATTTAGCTTGAAAACGAACCCACCCTATGTTCCATTTGAGATAAAACAACTTTTCCTCAGAGAACAATTTCCGCAACATATTTTTCATCTTCCCTTTTATCTGCCAATGGACTGTTTCAATTGGCACATTTCCATTGTTTGGTTGTTTACTTTAGCTCAGAGAGTGAAGGTATTGCACACAATGCAGGTCTTTTAGATGCATTCATCGATAACAGAGGTGAAGCAGCGTCCGGTAACTCAAATAAGAAAGTAATTCAACAACAAGTAAAATATTCAACACCTGCGGTTTTTTTTGTTGTCTTTTTCCAACAAGTATATCAGTGTTTTGGTTTTAGGAAATACATTTTAATTAGGCACATTGAATTTATTCATGTTTGCCTGCTGTGTCCAGACCAATTTATTTCACAATCGTAATTGCGCCAGTTTCAGATTTCCTTTCTCCTTTTTTTTTTTTCCTGTCAGCAGCCTTCAAAGCTGTTCCAAGGACTTTGAGGCTGAAAATAGGAACAAAAACCATAATATTAACTCAGGGTTTGTCACAGTGGGTAGCATGTTAAGAGTGAATTGCAATCCCAGGAACATTCTGTCAATATCAAATGTAGCTGTATGTTTGCATATATGGACAAAAAATATATGCACATCGATTTATGTTATTTTTTTACTACTAATAAAAAATTATTCACTAATAAAAAATATTTACTAAATGCTTTTTAAGGCTTTTCTTTTAGTTAACTTCATAGTAAAATATAATTGGATCCTTGTGACTTGTTAGTCACAATTCCATTATAAATAGCAAGCATCTATGTTCTTGCAGCCATTTCTTCACTTATGTAGAAAAACACACATCCGATTGAAGTGCACCGGTATGTTGTCTTGTCTTTCCTACTTTGACGAGTGGCTTAGAGAATTAGGTCATGTGCCAAACCATATTTATGGATTGTTTATTGTATCTTGCCACGATATGACAAGCAGCACTGAGCTCAAAATTCATTTTACTTTCGCGCAAAGGCTTTTGGGCCAAATATAACTGCAAGTGAAGACAATGGGGGAAAAAAATAAAAATAAAAAAATAAAGAGAAGCTCATTAACATACTCATTACCGTTCACCTCATTGTCCACAAGAGGTCAGACATAAACAGCATAAGTCATAAATAGCAGTAAGACTTATCTGCGCACGTTTCCCTGCAGACAAAAGTTTTCCAGGCCGGTTAGAGCAGAGCGCTTCATTTCTTTTCATAACTCGCTCTTAGACGAGCCCAGTCGAGTTTCCCCGGTGTGAAGACAGTGGAGAGATAAAGCAGACCAGGCCAAGCATACAAAGCTTGATAAAGATGTGAATTTTTTTTGTATCGCTTTAAATTTTCTCTAAATTGTGGCTGAAGTTCACTCCCCCCCCCCCCTCCCTTCGTTTTAAAAGGGCAAGATGTTAGCAGGGTTGGTTTGCTATGGTCTTCCTGTTTTTTTTTTGTTTTTGTTTTTTTTAACGAGTGGAGTAAAGACAGCTCGGCCACAGGACTGAAGTTGTTGTCACGCCTTCCACGGACAAGGAGGCAGGTTCACACAACCCGCGATCTCGGGATGTAAATGTACTGTTTATATTGATGTTTTGCAGCCATGGGGACAGCAGTAGGATTCAGACATGTTTATCTACACTTTTTAAAGTTGTAGCAAATAGAATAATTTCCTCCTAATTCTCTGCGACAGCTTTTCAACAAACCTAGTTTTTCTTTTCTTTCTTTCCTTCTTTCTTTTTCCCCCCTCCCTCCTATTTCCCAAACCAAGGAACATCTGAGCGTCCCAGAGAGAGAAACTTGTTTCACAGCTTTGTTGGATTGACTCTTCAAGCAGTAATGGCCATTGCCCGGCTTGATTATGTGGCTCCGTGGTGGACATACTGGCTGCACAATTTCCCACACTTCAATTTTCTTTTCCAGTCGGTCGACAACACTTTCAGACCGGAGGAAGCGAGCTATCAGCAGGTTGGTAACTGTACTTGTGCGTAGAAGCGCACGTATTTTATTGCTGAACACCGACTTTCATATGTAAATGTTGCATCCAGACAGCCTATATTTAGGTGGAGAGCGGTTTAAACTGCTGTGTTGAGAAATAAAGGACTCTCTCTCACACACACTTTCCATCTTTTTCATCTACCCTCACGAGGATTTTTGTGTGTAGCGCTTTAAAATGTTTGGTCCTAATTTAAGGAAGTGGGGAATCATGCTGCACTGCCATTTTCCCAAGATAACTCATGACTTGTACTAGGAATGTTGGTTATGATGTGCTTACGTCAAATATCCTCAAATTTAAACAAACTAAATTGTTTTTAAGTGCATTTTTAACATTTAAAGCCACTCGCACTTCAAGTATCAGAAACTGTCATAGCTTTATTTCCACAGGAGAAATTATGTTTAGTAGTCATGCATATCAGACTTACTATTTCTTTCATAAAATGCCAATTCTTCCGCTAATCTATACCTAACATTCTGGACATCAGCAATAAATATTTCTGTCAAGTTTTTTTTTATTATTCTTATTATTAATTCTAAAATCTAAACTTCTCTTTTTACTCTATTTTTCAATTCCAACATCTGCTTTGGAGAATACCACCACTCACCCCCAAAAATCCCTGTAATTCATATCCAATCAGATGTGAAGTGTTAAAATCGACATTTTAAACATAAGTTGCACTGGAGAAAATAAAATAAATTGCTTTATACAATCCATCGCGGGGCTCAGTTCCTGTGGTTAAAATGGGCTCTGTAATGAAACAAATATTGCAAAAGTCATGCTCAGTTGAAGTCAGTTTTCCACCTGCAATCCACAAGATATATTTAGTAGTGTTTATCTGTTTTGTACTCCAATTTCAATTTGTTCTCTGATATGTTTGCTTCCATACAGGAATACGTTGCAATATCTCAGTACTTTAAGAGTCAAAGCATACATATAACACTTAAAGTTACATGCTGTTTTGTTTGAAGAAGTGTAGTTTTCTGCTCCAAACAGTCAAACACCTTCTTTTTTCAAGTATGAAAGTAACATTTCTTGTTTTATATAAGGTTGTTTCTTAAATCCGCGTTACTTTAAGAAAACGTAGCACCTTCTCAATCTCTGTGAAACTTGTGTGTCTCTCACAACTATAAGTTATCTTTGTGAAACGTACAAAAAAATGTTGAGAAGAACCTCACTAACATATAAATCAGTGGTTGCCTTTTGTGATTTAATTCAATTAAGCTTACACACTTAAGCCAATTTCATACTAACATCCGTTTGCCACCGCAGATGATCGACATTTTCTGGTTAATGTCAGTTCAGTTGTTGTTCTTTAGTGTTTGTCTTCCTTCTCTCTTTCCCCCTGTCATGCATCTGTTCCCTTGTTATGGGCCTGGCATGCAGTGGAAATTGAAGTGTCAACATGTGTAATTACCAAACAATTGAGTGGAAAATTAGAGAAGCAAGTAGAGGCGGCATCGCTGTTGTAAAGAGCCCGAACTGAGTTGTTGTGACAGAAAATCCAACCAGTTTGAACCTCTCATGGGCTCACTTCTGGCTCATCAGCAGTGACCTCCACTAAACCGTTAGCAAATCGGCGGATTAGCAGTTTGGCCTTGATTGAAGTTAAGATGAGACCAGTTGTCCTCTACTCATTGTTTGGGTTGGTGTAAGCTTGTGCATTTAAACTTAAATGTTTGGTCTTTTTTTTAAAAAAAAAGAACACCTGGATTAAAATGGGGGGAAAAGGTCTGAGGCTTGCGAGGGGGGGGGGGGATGTATTTCCAGATTGTATTTCCTCATTCATTGTCTCACGTCCTTCTTTCCCTCCCTCCTTCCTTCCATAGATTTCCATAGATCTGAGCTTGAATAATTTTGACATAAACATGTGCAGGAGCCTGTTTTCGTGGTTTTGTTAGAATCCATCCAACATTTTTGTTAGAGTCTAAAACATATTACGCTAATTTAAATTCAGCCGCAGTGCCAACTGAATCCGAATGTAATGATTAGTCAGAGATGAAGGTGTAAAATCATTTTGTCAGTCAGCCAGGCATCCACTTTGAACTTCTCAGCATTGATATTTGCAGAGCAAATTATTTGCAAGTACAATTAGGGTCATGCTTTTGTCATGTCTTTGAACCTAATCGAGTGCTACGGTAATATGAGTTTCAAGTCCTTAAATGATCCCAGTAATGAAATGTGTTTCATGTGCATTGTTTTATTAGTTTTTTTTTTTAACAAAAGGCGTTTTCAAGTGAATAATTTCCTGTTTCTTTTTTTTCTGCAACAGTGTTTTTTTTTTTTTTTTTTTCCCCCCCAGTGTGTGCAGCCTTCAAGCTTCAAATACTTTGCACATTCAGAAATCACAAGACCGAGGGAAAGACACCAAGTCACATGACCCTCCCCTCCAACAGCCCTGATCATTTTTTTCCTTCTCTCTCAGCCGCAGTCAGAGATTATTTTTAAGATGTACTTTCCCTAAGACGACAAAGAGCTGTGCTTTTTTTTTTCTTTTTGTTCCTAATTTTCTGTGGTCAACAGTCAGCAGTAATAATGCTGATGACAAGCGTGATACGTCGGCTCTCTAACCTCAGTAACATCTTTGAACCTGACTGGGCGGGGTGGTTGACTCAGTGAATCAACCACAAGGTCGATGGGGTCAGCACTTACATAAGATTTGTGGTAACACTTTATTTGAAGGGGGGTGAATAAGACTGACATGACACTTTCATAAACATGACATAGCACATGTCATGAACATGAATAAGCCTTCATGAATATTTATGACTGTTGTCGTAAAGCGTCATTCGGTAAATTATGGCACTTTTAATACAAAGTTGACATTATTCAAAATGTCTTTGTTATGACAACTTGACATTAACCAGGAAATAATTACTGTTTAAACTTTACCTTTAATAACATAAAGTTACCTAATTTTTAAAGTGCAATCAGAAATACTTTTATAACAAATTTATATCAGCAATGATTTCTTGGTTAATGTCAAGTTGTCATAACAAAGACATTTTGAATAATGTCTTATTCAACCCCCTTCAAATAAAGTGTTACCAGATTTGTCGACAAACTTGACTCAGACCATGACAGCCATTAATTTCCCTGATGGTATCTTTTTGTGTTTTCCTACTTTTCTCAGTCTCTGATAGTTTTGGCTTGTGCTGGTGCCGTCGGCCTCGGTCTGAGCCTCCTAGCTCTGGCCGTGTACCTGGTGTGTTTATTCTGCTGCCGTCGGAGCCTGGATGAAGAAACCAAACGGCCCGACACCTGTTGTGTCACGTGGGTGGCAGTTATTACAGGTCTCATAATATGGTAAGTAAACGTATTTAGATAATCCTGTTTGGCTTGGTCTTTTTTTCCGGAACTGCACAGAGATAAGGATGCCGGTCAATGCAGTCACCAAATGAACCAGGTCACGATAGGTTTCGTCTGGATTAGCATTTACTAATGCCTCAAATCTAATTCTTTCTTAAATCGTCATTGATGCCTGAGAACAAAAATCCAGTTAACATTTGCAATGAAGTCTACAGTAGTCTTCATTAAATTTAAAGCTTTTTTGTGACGACCTTGGATGCAGTTGCTTCTCATTTCTTTGTGTCTTCTGTTGTTTTAAACTCCTCCACCTCACAGAATGTGTTGCTCTGTGCACGTCGGTCCGTGTGGATAGGGAGTGCTATTAGAGCAGCCGAGACTACTTGAAAATCTCACAGTGCTCAGCTTGTCATCTCCTGACAGGTGTGCCATCAAGCAGGATTAATGGCTTACAAAAAAATCTTTCTTTTTTTTTTGAGAAAGATTCCCACTGTAAGAGCGCGCAGTCTGCTCCGTAGCAGTTTGTAGAAGCACTTTTAGGTAAAATGATGCATAAAACGTTCCACAGATTATAAATTTGTTTTGTGATAATCATTCGGTGGATAAATAGACTGAAACAATTTTTGAAAATGTTTTCTAACTTTTCATATATCATTCATAGCATAACTAAAACAATCACTAGGCACATTTAGCACCCAGAGAAAAAATAAAAGGAGTCTTGCTAATTGTGGAAAAGTACAGTGTGCGAAGCATTCCCTCAGTGTCCTAGTGTTACGTGGCTTTTAATTTGGTAGCTTTACCTAATATACAAATATCTTATAAAAAATTCCAAAGCTATGTAAATCTATTTAAATAAGAGCAAATCCTACCTCCGCAAGTACGTAGCACTCTCAGCCTCAAACTCAAAAATCATCTCCAAAGGTTGGTTTTCTCACTTTTTACAACAAAAACACAAAAGTCAGCAGAATCAACTGTTGCAATGACCTATAACTTAAAGAGATAAGTACTGAAAACCTCACAAAATACAGTTTAGGGTTGCAACTACCTTGATTGCTCGAGTCTACTTAATTTATTGTTCCTCTGTGACACGTTTAGTTTTTTCAATTGAAAATAGTTTTTCTTTCCAAAAAAATTAAGTTGTTTTTTTTTCACAGTGCAGTCTAAAGTATTTTATATCCTCTAACAGGTTTTCTTCCAGAATTGTCCTGTATTTTACCCTGTTGTCCCTTTAACTTTGACCAGCTTCCCAGTACCTGCTGTAAAAGACCACTGTGATGTTTCCAGTTAGGACGATGTGTGGACAACGATGTCCAGCATTAGCTTTCGTTCGTGCGCATAGCCTTTTGTTAGCCAGGAAGGTCAGAGTTGCTCTTATCTGACCAGAGTTCCTCATTCCACATGTTTCACTGTGTTCCCTACGTGTGTTGTTTCTTACACAAAACAAGCCTCTCTTTCTTTCTTGGCTGTGTTCTATAAAACTGAGAATTATAGAATGCTTGACTAATAGTTTCCATCTCAACAGATCTTAAGTAACCTGTAGATCTTCACGGGACTTCTAGAAATAGAGTGGCTGCATTTGCTGCTTCTCTGATTAATGTTCGTTTTGCCCAGCCTGTCAGTTTAGGGTAAAGAACTTTCCAGAACTTTCTCTCCGACTTGTTTGCTGCGACCCTTAGATTTGATGATGCTGTATGTTCACTAATGTTCCCTGACAAATCTGTGTGCCCTTGTAGAGCACTGTAAAAGTGAGTGAGTGAGCTTTATTTGTTTAGCAGTTTTCCGAGACAAAAATAAAATTCAGAGCATCAAAATTGAAACACGATACTCAATTTATATCAATCAGCTCTTTTAATAAATGAATTCACTACCTTTTGAGCAGGAAAAAGTATCAAACTAAATAAAGAAGACCTTCCATCCCTTTTATGTAAAAGGACACTGAGTGCAATGCTTGAAATAAGAAAGAACGCTTGCAAACATTTTCTTTTTAGCTATTATTTCTGAGTGGAGCATCATGTAACACAAAGACAGCTCGGCTGTATTCATCTTCCTTCATATTATACATCTGCAATGTTACTTTGCTTCAATAAAAATACGTATCTCGAAAAACTTTCAGATCTATGCAGCAACTTGGATCACTAAAGTGGATGTGCATGATAGTGTTTCATCAAATAAATTAACTCACACTTCTGAATAATACATCCTTAGTTATCTATTGTTCTCCAGGAACAATAGATAACTGCACAAAGCTTAACGCTATGGCAATCATTTTACTAAGGGATTGTTTTTGCAACGACAAGCAGCTGGCTTATCTTTCAACAATACCAAAGGACACATTTGGCAAAATTGTTGTTAAATATGCTACTTTATTTTAGCATATTTACCTTTGTATTATAAGGATAATTGGGTAAGATATCGGTGTGTGACTTGTGTGATTTGTTAATGACTCTGTGGCTCTTAACAGAAGAGACGAAAAAAAAAGAAGAGTATTGGAATCAAGATGAGATAATTGGGTTTTATGGGTAATTTCCGTATGTTTTGAAAGGTGTGAAGCTTTTGGAGTTGCACCGAAGATATGAATGTACATTTGCATATGATTTATTGTCGAAAGGCACCTAAATTAAAACAAACAAACAAAAAAAAATTGGGTCTAAAAAGACCTTAATTTAATCGCCGCACTGATCCAGTTAAGCTTGTGACAGAACTGGGCTTTAACTTTGTTAGCACCCTTTATCTATACCTATTAACTACTACAGCACATGAGACCGACTGCAATGCTAAGTAAGAGGGCATGATGTTGTTATGCAAGGTCGTTCTTGACCTTACTATGCCATGTTTGCTGTGGTGACCATTGTTAAAATTTTACATCTTAGACAAAATAGAAGAACTTTACAAAACTGCAGTAGAATATGCTTTGATTGCAGGACAGATCTTGTAAGGTTTTGATTGATTTATTTTTTTTAAAGAAGTGCACACTGTGCGGTATTTGTCCTCCATCTGAACACAATACTCCACAAATCAATGGGATTTTAAAGCCGATCTACGTCAGAAACGTCCTTTAATTGATGCTGTTGAGATAATCGTAGATTATTGGATTCCGATTTGACCTCACAGAATTGATTACGTATAATTAAACAAGGACGTGCCTCATTACATAAGGTCCTGTGACTGATAGTGTTATCAGATCAGCACAAGTCATCTGGTTGTCAGTGGGTCTGTAAGAACACGCGGGATGTTCCGGTGTAATGACAGGCAAGCTAGCAGCAAATGGCAGCATGCAGATACACATAAAAATAGGAATATTAATAAAAGTAAAAAAATAGAAAGAAGATGAATAAGTTAGGAGAGAACCCCAGATGTTAAAAACGCTTAACTTTACAGCTGCCAGATGGTGGGATGTTTGTTAGATATACTGAATATGTCTTTCTACTTGGACAAAGCCCAAATTCTGTTTATGTGCTATTCACTACATGCAGCTTTACAGTCAGCACATTTTATTAGATTTACAGCTATAATAGACAAAGCACATCCCTTACATCATTCTTACAAAATGATTGGGGTAAATTCAATTTAGTTATTAAATTTAATGAAAAAAAAAAAATCCCCCCTTTAGTTTCAGTTGCCTCTAATGTAGTTTGGAGTATTTTTGTCTCCCCTCACTGGGGGCTGCATTGTTTAGCTCCATGCATGGAAGACAAACAAAATTTCTTGTTTACTCGTTCACACAACAAAACATCCCGGCATCTACATATCCTGTGCTTTGTTCCGGTTCTTTATTGCTTTCCTTTCCTTTTATATCCTCCGGTTGCTACGGGGAGAGGTTTTGCACTGCCGCAAAATTCCTAATGCTTCCCTTGAGGCTAAACTGCCCCATGATGTTCAGTGTGCCTCATTATTGTTTCATTACTGAGTCATTAGGTGCACCTCATTGTTGCTGATGTGTCATCTTGGCAGCAGGGTTAATGAAGAGCTTATTGTGAAGGCCAACACATATCAGCTCAAACACAGAAGCTTTGAAAAGCATAAAGCACGTCTACGTTGTGCGGCTTCTTAACCAAACTCAATTTAGTATTTTTTTATTTTTTATTTTTAAATACGACCATGCAGCTGAACTTATACAGACCACTCTAATTGCATCTGTTTTTGGTTAGATTTGATTGTTCTTAATGCGCTCCCCTCAACCCTTTTCAGAACTAAAAGAGAGAAACGAAGCAGGTTTTCCGTTTTATGTGCAAATCTAGATAACCTCCATCAATTCTAACTGTGACGCCTAATGTCGTTTAAATCATGGAAATGAAAGGAGAAGTTTTGTCTAAAAGATTAAACATGTTTGAGTTATTACTGCTCATTTCAGTGCAGACCAGCAGAAGTAGGGTTTCACCAACTGGTCTAACCCTCCCTACTGTGGATGCTTGTGCTCACTCCCGGGAGGCCCAGGAAAGTGAGAATAATGGATTGGGTGTATCTCACCGAGGTAGCTTGTCTCTTGCTAGTTTGAATGCAGGCACGGATTCAGCCATCACTAACTCCTGTGAGAGAATTTTTTGGTAAGAAAAATTAAACTGTAATGCACAGAACACATGGATAATGGATAGAGAGACATCCTGTTGAAAATTATGAAATTCGGTCTGCCATTCTGCTGAGGTTTTGTGTGATCCTAGCCCATATGTCGGCAGAGTGGAGAGAGACAAGTGATACAAACTCTTGTTGGTAAATTTATTCAGACATAAAACTGCGATGAAAAGGCGTCACCAAGGTGTGTATTTACTGTTTTGCTACACCAAATTTGCACTGTTTGCTCTGTAGTTTAAATGTAACACAAAATGAAATCAAATAATTTCCTTTTTCTAAAATTCTCCATCGTGCAGTTCTTCTGTAGGAGTGGGTTTCTATGGGAACAGCGAGACCAACGATGGGGTCTACCAACTGACCTACTCCCTCTACCATGCCAATCACACTCTGGATAGCATCAACAGTCTGGTGAGAGAAGTCCTCCAACCTCTGCAATTTACAACATCATGAATATTGAAAATGTCATGTTGATCGGATCAGTATATCACCTCTGCTAAAAGTGTTTGCTTTCCCTTGGAAGTAAAAGAATCGGTCTTATAAGGTGAAAATGAACTTCTGTTTCATGCTTTGCCAGCTTCATACGTAGTTTGGTTTAGGGAAGCAGGTTGTTTACCTGCAATACAAAATCAAGAAGCTGACCAAGCAATAAAGGTGTAGCTAGAAAACATGATCTCTTAAGATGTGCTGTGAATGCTTTTCTCATTATTAATAATTTAGAAAACGGCAAATGAGTGATCCTTTGCGTGGCGTGTTGGAAGCGCGGCATTACAGCCGGTAAACAACAGAACCCACTCTGTTCAGAGCAGCACTTCACTGCAGTGGGAATGTATCCACTGTTTTTGTCACACCAGGGGAATTTAGGTGACTTCTGTTGGAGGATGTGTAAATGGGGATTATTTCCATGCAACTCCTGACCCGCATTCAGGGAAGTTATTTTGGGAGGCTTAGGGGCAGGAGGAATAGGAAAGAGGTAGGAGAGTAAGAAAGCAGCCTCGCAAGAAGCAATAATCACAATGAGAAAGAAGAGGATTAACTCCCATCTGCTGTGCATTAATGGATGCTAAGCCGCTCGTCTTTCCATCTCCTGCAGTCCCGCTATCTGTGGTGAACGTGCGTATTCTTGAACATGTCAGTATCATATATCCGCTTGAAGTGCTCACATATCACATATTTTATCACCGTCGAGACAAATTAGCATCCAAAACTAGATTGCTATTTCTGTCTAAAATTATTTAGATTTGCATGACACTTTAAACTGTCATGCAAGGAAATTGAGATCATCATTATTCTAATGTTATTTGCTTTGTTAAAGGACACACATTTTTAAAACTGTACAATTTTCACTTTTTTTTAAAAAGTAGATAAGTACGTTTTAAGCACTTTTCAGAAGCTAACGTCTTTTAATTAACTAAAAAGAGAAACCTATTACCATATATGGATAGCAGCAGAGAGCGTGTAATGGCACCATCTGGAAATCTCTCCCAGTAATATCAGAAAATATTGTTTTCTTCATAAAAAAAAAAGATGATCGTGATGGGAAGGTGTCAAAGGGAAAAGTGGGAAAGTGTTTGTTTATTGGCAAGATAGGTAAAGGATTGAGTGAGCACTTTTGCTACAGATATCGTCTTATGCAGAAAATGTGGACGACCTCCGTGGAAGTGAAGCAGACACACTTTCCTTCACTCACAAAAAGCACTTTTTATACAAAATGCTTTTTCCCTACAGCTGGAATCTTGAAGTCAAGGGAAGGAAAAACCAAAAACGTAGCAAGGAAAACATGATACATACAGGTTATGATGTGGCTTGGACAAATAGCACGAGAAATGAGTAAACAAATGTTCCAAGAAGATGGTCAGAGTCATTGTTTGTGAGCATAATGTTTGTCAGTTAAAAATCATCTTTACAGCATGCTTTCATTTTTATGTCTCCACCACTCCTAGTTTTTTTTGCATTGAAATTATTGTTTTTGTCTCCAAGCTACCACTCTCAGACTTTGTTTCATTCGGGCTCCTACCCGCCTCCCTGGACATATCATCATTTGAATCTTCATTTTATGAACTCATATAAAAGATGTAGGTGTTTTTCTTTTACTATCTTTGCTTTGGGTTTTATGTACACCTTTGCTTTGGGTGTACATTGTTGTCTGAGATTGGTAACATCATTGGTTTTCAACAACTTTCAGCCTTATTCTCTGTTGCCTTGACCTTGCTCTTTTTCTGTTTCCTTGTTTGCTTCCGTATTTCTACATTTCAGTCGTGGCAATTAATATAACTACCCTGAGCTACAATCCGGAATATAACTGAGAAGTAAATTTGTAAAAAAAAAAAAAAAAAAAAAAAAAAAAAAAAAAGGCCATAAAAATTTTAAAAAGTATAAAATTTTTTTTTAAAAAAATTTTCTCTAAAAACACACA
Source organism: Poecilia latipinna (assembly GCF_001443285.1). Classification (NCBI taxonomy): domain Eukaryota; kingdom Metazoa; phylum Chordata; class Actinopteri; order Cyprinodontiformes; family Poeciliidae; genus Poecilia; species Poecilia latipinna. The sequence continues at coordinate 657,634 of NW_015112814.1, forward strand.
AAAAA
>NW_015112814.1:660653-689107 GCF_001443285.1 Poecilia latipinna
AGGCGGGGCAATTAAAAAAACTACCCCGGGCTAAAAACCGGAAAAAAACTGGAAAATAAATTTTTAAAAAAAAAAAAAAAAAAAAAAAAAAAAAGAAAGGTCAGTAAAATATTATAATAGTTATAACATTTTCTTACAAAACATTTCTTACAAAGCCACAGAAAAACACAGCAAGCCAATTTTGGGAAAGTTTTTTTTTAAACTACATTATTCAGTGCTTGGTGTAACAATAACTGTAGAGGTGGGATGCAACTTTGATTGTTCTATCTACACCCTTTCAGTCGACTTCCTCTCAGGTTCCTTTTATTGATTCAGTCCTAAAGCATGATATATATCATGGCTGCATACAAAGAATTAATGCTCCCCAGAGATACAAAGGCTTTCTTGTGTGCAAAATTGTAGGCTGATGCAACTTACTCCACTTACAGAGCCGATGACCTGGGCATTGAATTGTCCTATAAGGCTGAAGCTGATTTTGGTAGTGTTTAGCCTTACAATTTAGAGTAAAAAAGACATTTTTTTTTTTCTAGTTTGAACGGTTTTGTTTTTCATCTATTTCGAAGCATTTTGGTAATTTATTTTTTTATGTATTGTCAAGTAATCCAATCGTAGTCATCCTTTCTGTTTTCATATCTGCTTCACAGTTCTTTACCTAGGTTAGTGATTTTCTCTAAGAAGCGTTGACGCTGCTCATGGCTTTTATGGGTGTTCCTATAATGAAATTGACAGGCCGCCTGCGATGTCTCATAGTGAGAAAGATTAGATACAGACCATTCTCCTTTTTGCTATTGAACGGGGCCTTTGATTGTTCACACGCTTTCTATAATTCAGTCTTGTTTCTCATGCTCAGCTTGCAATATTAAGGGCTCTTCACAGTTGCCAGGAAATAATGGGTGAGAGAACATTGCAATCACACGATATCGAAATGTGCATTTCCAATTTAAGGGAGCGCACACTCTTTTACGTGCTGCTTCCTTTTTAAAGTTAAAAGCTTCTTTGTGATTTTTTGCAACCAAATGATTGCTACTTTTTTCCTCATAAACATGTTCTATTAAATGTCTTTCTTCTGGAATCTGATTCAAAGTCTTTGACCTTTGTTGACTTTAAAATTCTGCGGTTAATTTTTATAGCAAATATTGTATGTGTCACCCCAAAAAATAACAAAAGAATTAAAGCGAAACCGTTGAGCCGTGGATCTAAAACTGGCATTTTAGGCAGAGCAGCTGCTGAGTCTCAGTTACAGCCGTGTCCAGTATGGAGAATCTTCCTTATGACCCGCTTTTCTGAGTGGGGGGGAAAAAAAAGAGCTATAATCCATTTTTAAAGGGAGACAGGGCAGTCCAGATTAGGGAAATGTGGACCACCCCCAGCAACTCGCTGATGGATTCCATTTTTCACAGTCAGGCAGAAGGCGTGTGGATAAGATCCGAGGCGTTCTGGCAGGAACTGTGAGGGATGATGAACATAGGGGTGGGGAGTGAGAGCAGGTTACTGGCAATCGTAACACTCTACCCTTTGGGACTGCTTGAGTAGAAGAGGGGCCTGAATCTGTGCAGCATCTCCACATCAGTACTCATTCTGTGGACCTACTTAGGAATCATTCTTGGCATCTCTCAGCAAAACGTAATCAGGGTTATGATGTTTCTGCAGTGTTGAGGAGACTGATAAACTATCTTCCTTGAGATACGTTTTCATGGTGAAGGACTGCAATGTCTCGGCTAAGTTTATCTAATGAGTTAAAGAAATGGAGAAAAAAAAAGTTATGGTGAGAAAATGCAAAGAAAGAACTTTAAGCTTCTGCTCACTGATGATGGGTTGCAGAATTTAACATCTGTTCAGAATAACTTTGAACCATCATTTTGTATTTGTTGTAGAGTTTAGAACTCAAACTGAATTGCTTTGATGTTTATTTTTTTTATGTCTTTAAAGATAAAAAATCCCAAACAGTTTAACATTTAACCTAATTGCATGATTATTAACAAACCCTGTACACACGCTTTTTTTAACACGTAAATCCTTGCTCTTTTCTTCGAGTTTTTGCTTATAATAGTCAAACCTCTCAAAGACATATCTTTTATAAAATGCCATACAGCTGTGAAGTTTGCAGTGATTTAAAGGGACGTTCTAGCTACGCTTTTCTACGTAATATCGTAGACACATCAAATCCCTTCAACTACTTAATAATTCAGACATTAGTCAAGGTTTACTGGAGTCAAACTTTTGCGAAGTTAATTTTAACAAAAGGTTTGCTAAACGTAATAGAAACGAAATGAAAGTAATAAGGAATAAATACATGTGTGACCTTACAAAGATCAATGCCAACACAAATACTGACTTTGAATGCTGAATTGAACAAACATCTGCCCTCCGGCAGCCATCAGATGCTCTTGACACTTTATTGCACACATGGTTCTTTGTTAAAATAAGTGAGCGTGTGACAGAAGGCTGTTGAGAACTTGTTATGAGCTGGACATGGGACACGGTGGACACAGCGACTACTTCCAACTAGAAGGACGTTTGAAAAATGCAATCAAATTAGCAGAAAATACTGTTCTTAATCAGCCTGTTCTAAAAATTCTCAAGGATCTGAACATTTTTTTGCCATTATGAAATCCAAGAAGTATGTCAGTTTTATTCGGTGTAGCAAACTGCTAACTTCTTTTACTGAGCGTAAACACTGGTTAGGATAGAATTTTGAAAAAAAATTCATGTTATGCACAGGTAATAGAAAGCATTCAAAAGTGAACATAAAAAGATGCCGTATTTGTAATCCGAACAAAGCAGAAAAGAAAGATGGTGGGTGTTCGAAAATAGCAGATGCGAATTGCAGACAAAGGAGGGCACATGGATATAGAAAAATAGAGGAAGAATATACTCAAATTTATTCAGGAAGAGATTCCAATGAGGGAAATGAGAATAAATATAAGATCCCCTGCTGGCTCGATACCAATTGGTGAGAAACTGTAATCTAGCAGAGCTGAGTTTCGACTGAATCGTATACCTCAACTTGATGGCCTCAGTGCACAACTCCACTATGTTTAATTAGAGGGTTAGAGAAGTAGAGAGGAGTATTGATCAGAGATTTTGTGGCTGACTTCCGATTCCTGATTGCTTTTAAACATCCGATCCGTTGATGTAGATTTGATCTGATTCTGGCTTCTCTAAAAATTCAAATAATTTACATTGAAAAGTTGAATGTTTTCTACTTTGTGGGGAAAATAAAAAAAAACAAATACTGTCTTCACATAATGTATAAGCAAACAAAAACAGGACCAGATTACATAGTTGTTCTCTGCATTATTGTAAATCTACATCTACAGTGAAATTTCCCAGGTTATTGGGCAAAAACACCCATAGTTAAAACCTAACTATGCAGTAAAACAGGATTTTAATATCATCAAAGCAAGACAAAATAAAGGCAGAGGTAATAATTTAAACTTTTTTTTCTTAAATAACAACCACAGCTAACAAAACAGGAGTCTCTCTATAGTGAGTAGACACTCAACTTAAGATCTCCAAAAGACTGCCAGCATTTAGAAATCCAGCATGCACCACCACCGACAGAAATGGACTCTTACAAAACATAAAACAAAGCAGTGTCACCATTCTTCAGTAGGAAATGCAGTTTCTGTTCTTGAGGCTTTTTGTTTTGACATGTGCTTAAAATATCTCACCCGTACTGAAAACACATAGCTGAGCCTTCTTCCCTTAGTAACAGCTCCCACAACAAAGGGTGTTGTTGTTGAAGCAAACCTCTTCAAGATTGGATATGAGATGCTTACTGACTGACAGAGAAAATAATTTTTAGTTTCTGACCGGCAATCGTGTCAACTGTTCCTTTATTCGGTGTCGGCCAGCATTCAGCTTCTCGTTGCATCTCTAGAACTGATGCATCTTTGTGGTGCAACAGACAGAATAAAGGATTGAAGTTTGTAGTGCAGATGTGCCTTTGTGTTGGCAGTAAGGACACACATTTGGCCACCACAGATATGTTTCCTGATGTTCCTTGCATTTGAGGAAGAACTGGCATAATGGAAGGATGCATAAGACTCTGAACTGCCTCTGCATTTTCCTGTTGTAACCAAAGGGAAACTTTGAGATCCTGTTTATGACATGTTTTGTCATTAATGTTGTAGGAAAATGGCTGTAAAGACAAACATTATATTTTTTTTTTATGTTGCATAGAAACGATTCCTGTATTGAAACATTTATTATTTTCTTCCCTGTCACTTGTTCAGAGTCCCGAGGTCTTAAATCTGTCAGTGAATTAGAAGAGCAGTAACTCATTTCCTTTGTATTCATTCAAAATTAAATGCAAAATCTATTTGCTCTTTTTAGTTATGCTTCTCATAAATCTCCTCCTGTAATCAAAGACTTGTGCAATAACATGTCTTCAAAGAATTATTAGTTTTTACATTCTGACATTATTTACTCCAGTAAAACACAGTTAGGGAGATATGTTATATATATAAGCTTTTGTATCTCCTATAGTGTATTTCATCTGTTTGTATTATGATTTTGTTTTCACCTACATTTTTGAAACGTATTTATTTTTGTGCTTGTTTAGGTTGAAGGAGCTCGAAGCAACATGGAAGCTGGACTTAAACAGCATCTAGAAAGGCTGGATGAGATCTTTGCCACTAAGCTTGAGTATCTCCAGGCTCTGCGCTTCCTGCAGCTAATGGTCAACAACATTATCCGCGAGCTGACGGCTCTGCCAGACATCAACAAGTCCAAGATTGACTTGGCAGCCATTGCAGACCAGACTGCTTTCGTTGAGTATTACAGGTAGGTGGGGCTTTAGCAACTCCACTGACTTGATGGAGATGATTTCATTTTATGTGCATGCAGATGGGGCAAACATGCTGCTTCGAATGGAGCAGTAGTAGAGATACAACTGAGACACAGAGCAGATGGGATTTTATTGATCTCTCCTGAGAAATTCAACCCGGAAAAGCTATTTGTCCTGATTGCTAAATAAATGGAAGCTGAAATTGAGCTCATTTTCCATCATACAGTTGAGTTCTTACACATATTCCCTGCCCAGATAATTATGCATGGCAGAGTGCCTATTTGGTCATAAATGATCTCCATATCCGAAAAAAATAAAATAAAATAAATAAATATATATATATATATATATATATATATATATATATATATATATATATATATATATATATATATATAGTTAGTTAGAGGAATAGAAAGTAATTCCTCAAATTCCAAGCAAGGCACAACCATCCACAAATACACATTGTACTAAAACCTCCCAATATCAATTTCATACACCACCCAGGATGACTCCACATGGTGTGTACTTTGTCCACCAACACCGGATTTTCCTTTGGACCACAGTTATCTGACACTGATCCCCTGGGTCTTGATTGGATTTTATGTGGCTATTGAACAGCCTGCAGCAGAGTTTTATTGAACAGAAAATGTTACAGCAATCCAGTGCTACTTGGAAAATAAAAAAATAAAATAAAATGACACTATTCTGTTTTTCCAGCATTATAGTTTTCTCTACTCTCACTTTGAATTCACTTACGTCAAGGACTTCGGCGGTTCTCCTTTCACAGGCGAAGTAAAAGTCCACCGCCTCCATTCATTTACGGTCTTCTGTGAGTGAAGTAATTATTTATTGTGTCAAGAGTACCTCTGCACTTCTTTGCGAGCAGGAGGGAATCATATTCGCCACTAATTATATAGCACAGAAAGAACGGTCTAGTGAACGGTGAGTTCATAGTGTCGTGAAAATTTGCCTGTTTGAATAATGCTGCGAACATACCCCGAATGGATCGTGCTGGTGAGTCACTGGGTGCTGAGACTTACTCATAGGAACTTGCTTGGCTTGTCCCAGATCACATATATGCACGCTCACACTTCAAGCCGAAGCTCACCGTCAGCCATTTTTGTGAAGGACATTTTCAGTGGAAAATGAAAAATTAATGTCCATGGATTGGCTGTGTTGAATTATTAAGCCCAACAAGATGGAAATTACCTGCTACAGACAGGCTCTAAGTAGGAGACAAGGGTGCTGGTAGACGAGGCATACAGACATCTCACACCTCATTCGTGAACAAATGTCGGGCCAGCACGCGCTGGTGCTTGTACGTATGCATATCGAATGCTGTTTGTGTATGAAAGGTAACAGTGAAGCTTTTTTCTTGATGCAGCACTCTTCCGTTTTGCAGATGGCTGACTTATCTCCTGCTGCTGATCCTTGACCTGGTCATCTGCTTGGTCATGTGCTTGGGAGTAGCAAAACAGTCTCAATGTCTGCTGATCACGTAGGTACCATGAATGCGAACTTAAAGGAGTCTGCCTCTTATCTCAGTGTAAGACTCCGTTTTCTGTGTGTTTGTTGTTCTGATTGAGAGATCACAGTAAGGATGGGCTCCAGCCAGCCTCACTGGTACCATAAAAAATGACCCCCTCCCTCCATTAACAGAACACAAGATAGCATTAGATCTTCAAAAAGCTCTTATTCATCTCCTGAGTGGCATCTCCTTCATCTGCAAATACAATTACAGCAGACTTAATCTACCAAACCCTTAGTCAAAGCAGCTGATTGAAAATAGCTTCAAATATAAAAAAAAAAAAACTAAAGGAAATCGACAGAGACGGCGCAGTAATGCTCGATTCTTTAAATTAGTGGCCGTGATTCAAACCAGCAATGATGTCTGACAGGCAAATCCACATTTCAGGCTCCCTATCCCATTTGCCCAATTTAGTGCAACCTACGTGTCAGTGTTACCAGATGATGCTCAGGATCGCTACTCACATCCCTCTCTAATGGGGCCCCACTAATGCCTATTGATCGGCTGAGAAGGATAAGACTGCTCCCTTAACTAATTATTAAGTGCTCTCAGGCTGCTTTATTGGTGCTTTCAAGAGGGTCCGAAGAGTGAGTCAGTGCAGCGGAGCCCTCCTCTGCCTTTTTATATCCATCACAGGGCCATTTTTTCCTCCTTTTACACCGCTTATCTAGCCCACACTCGGAGCTGCATGCCAGCAGTCACTTTAAAAATCTTGATAATACTTGGAAGATTTTGTGCAATAGTATCTTTTTGCAACTCCTCAACTTTAAAACCCTGTCAGTTGTCAGTCCTTTAAGGCTAAATAAAACTAGACCGCCATCCGTCTCTCCAATCCTTAATGGCGGGTTGGAAGCCGGCAGATTCCGACTGGAGCCTGTGAAACTATTACTGGAGTTTAGTTAAGTAGAAAGTTGCCACAGTTTCTTGTTGACTTTAATCTATAATGCACCACAGCATTGTGGGTTACGCTTATAAGCAGATAAGAGTAAATCTTCAGTCAGTGGACAAGAGGAAAAAAGCACATTTATGTTCTGGAATTGGGGTATATTCTTATGGAGAGAAAGTATTTTGTGGATTTTTGTGAAAATCCTTTTATAATGTCTGTATCTCCCTTTAACTCTGTCAGTCTCCATAATGCTCTTATTTTCTCTAGGATCATTGGTTTTGTGATACTATCCTTGGTTCTAAGCTGGGCTGCGCTAGGAAGTGGCACCGCAACAGCTGTGGTGAGTAAAATAGGCGCATCTGTTATGAAACAGCCTAAAAAAAAAAAAAAAAAAAAAAAAATCCCATTATGTTGATTATAGAGGCTTTTTATTTACTTTCTTATATTTGTCTCATGCAGCTCCTCCTAAGAGGGTATTTGCCAATAAACTTCTGGACCAACTAACAAACATGTTGGTTTCTTTATAGGAGTCTGTGTAGTTTATATTAAGCTCTTTACTAAGGTCAGCCACGCAGTAAAGCTGATTACGCCTCCCAAGTCTTTTAGATCCAAGAGTCTTTAACCACGGTGCAAACAAAGGAGCTTTCTAGCTTTAATTGCGGCTTCTGCTTTCTTTAAAATCTCTTTCTTTAAGATCTCGTTCTTAAAGACAGAGATATTAAAGAAAGCTTGTTTTTCTCCCGCTTCTTTTAAGGTTCCTTATTTTTGAGAGCTTGCTCTGTCTTAGGAGCTCTTCACCATGTGTTCAGCACATCTAGGTTTTATGTGGTTAATGGTGCTCGCATTAGGAACGCTGTTGGGGGTTTAGAAGATAACCCCATGCTTCCAGCCTTCCCCCATAACCTCATGTCCACGACAGACAAAACCTCACATCTGTGTGTTGTCCCTAAGGATTTGACGTCTTGTCAGAGTTTCAAGGGAGACAAAAGGAAGAGAGCGTGCAAAAGTTTCAAACCAAAGTTGAAGGCAGACCTGTGAAGACACTACTGCTGCAGTAATCAATTCAGCTACAGATAAAGGCATGCATACATTTCTATAGATCTTGCTGGGACATTAGTTCTGTATTCCTAGAAATGTCTATCAGGTGTTGGAAGGCTGACTTTGTCATTGTCTTTATGCGTATTTGAAAGTCCGGGTCTGGGTCCATCAGGATTTCAGGCCCGATCATTCATTTCTAGCTATAATAACTGAGGCTGTGTGCCGACTCTTCATCATCCCAAAAATAATAACTTCCTGTTTGATGAAGGATTGTTTTTAGAGCTACAAAATAAAAAAGGCTTACCTTCCCTAAAGTTGTCTGTTATTTGACAGAATTTGAAGATGATATTTTTTAAAGACTCTTGTGTTTTATAGTGAGACGTTTTTGAAGCCTGGCCAGTGTCGGGAGTACATATTGATTTCATTTCACGGTGCAAGATCAACATATGTTGTCGGAGTGTGTTGTGTGAAAAGTCTACAACATATCATCTTTGATCCAAAAGTACTTTTTGAATATTCTAAGGGGTGCAGTAGATGTGTTCAACCTAAAACATGACTTCCTTTTTGCAGGCAAAATTGCTTTGGCCACGTTTGATGTGACTGACCTTCTATCAGGAAGCTACAAAAACATGTCATTTTGAGGTCCGACCCCTTAATGATCAAGTTTAAAGCTGATCAAGTTCAAAGTTCTTAGACGGAGCTCATGTGTAAAATATCAAGATAGGGGATTTAAATCAAATCCACTGTCTTGATAACTTCGAATCCTGTTTTGATTGGAAGTTTTTCTCTTTTTTTGCCCTGCAGAAATATGGATGTATATGCAAATTGTAAAACTGCTTAGTGGAACTGCAGCTTAGGGGGCTCTGTGGAGCATTTTTCCCTTTTTTTTTTTTTTTTTTTTTTTTTTAACCTTTAAAACTCATAGATTTTCACCACCCTTAATGCCTGTGTAATGTTTGTTGCGTCTTCGCCGCTCTTCCGATTTCCAAGAAGGCAATTAATTTAGCAAAAATCTAAAACAAACAAACAAAAACCATGGGAGAATAAACACTTCTCAATAGCACTGCTGAGGGCTTACTATTTCCCATGGGTAGAAGCTGGAAGCATCTACTTTGACTTTTGTCGATTCTCATCCGCTGAGCCATTAGCAATGCACTGCAGATATTTTTTAAAAATGTCTCTGCAATGAAACCTCCGAGATGTCAAGCTCAGATTATCTAGAATACTTGGGTAGAGTTTGTTTGTGTTAAGTTCCTTCATCCATCTCGTTGTGGAATAACAGGTGAACTGGGGTAAATTTACCAAACAATTATCCTCATCAGTCAGCCAACCTTCTAGCATTCTTCCATATACAATATTCAGATGGATCAGAAGAGTCCTAATGTTGTTTTTTTTTTTTTTTGTAGCAAGATCAACTCATATGTAAAAAATCATGTTCCTAAATGTGGGACAGTATGCAAAACAAGCAAATAAACTTGTTGCACCTGCACATCATTAGTTAAAAAAAAACATGTTTTTTTTTTTGTTTTTTTTTCCCAGATGAGGCATGATGATGGTGGTGTCCTAGAAAATCCTCAGATTTATACATATTTGATGAGAAGGAGCATAAACAAAATGTCCCTACAAGTATAATGAGACAAAGATGGAGAGCAACATCCAGGCAGTCCTGGGTTGAAAACACAGCGTCATGTGATCGGGACAAGCGTGTGCTTCACGCAGGAGTTTGCATGTTTGATCATCTTTCTCGGATTCAGCACTTTGAAACGAATGTCTGTGAAATGTGCATGTATTTACAACAGTGTCTTTTAGTGTCTCATTATGCCAAGTTACAGTCAGGTTACACAGTGGTGATCAGCGTTTAAGGTCTCTGGTTCGGCAAAGCATAGGTTGGTGGTATTCTGACACTGATTTCACTTTCAAAGACTAACGCTATTTGTGTCAGAGTAATACTAATGAGCCAGTTGCTTCAGACTGTAATGAGCCTGCTGAGTCTCATATGGGTCTTCTGTAGTTTTGTACCGTAAACACGATGAGATTCTCACAATACAATAACCTTCACTAAAATTACCACAGTATTGCTGTAAAACCAGAACATATAGCATTATCTAATTAGTTTAATCTAAAACAGAGAAGTAGCAAATTAATCATGCTGCTTAAAAATAACATGAATTATTACAGTTAGAACCTTTGGTGACACTTTATTTGAAGGGGTGTGCATAAGACTGACATGACACCATCATAAACATGACATAACACCTGTCATGAACATAAAGGAGTCTTTATGAATGTTTATGACTGCTGTCATGACGTGTCATTCGGTAAATAATGGAAAGTTGCTCTAAAAAGTTGCATTAAAAGTCCATTAAAAGTGCCAATGTTGCATTAAATTGTCATTATTTACAAAATCATGGAAAGTTGGCATTTTTAATGGACTTTTAATGCAACTTTTAGAGCAACTTTGCATTAAAAGTGTCATTATTTACCAAATGACACTTCATGACAACTGTCATAAACCTTCATAAAGACTTCTTCTTGTTCATGACAGATGTTATGTCATGTTTATGACAGTGTCATGTCAGCACACCCCTTCAAATAAAGTGTTACTGAACTTTTAGTCTATAACATTTATGTAAAGTTGCCTTGATGTTGATACAAAGTAAGCGGAATGTTTCAACTTATCACCCACAAAATTTAATGTTCATTTTCAAGTAAATTTAACTATTACATAATAAACACAGTTGGCATTCAGCTTTATGGAAATTATGAGGCTATTACAAGTTAATTCATTATGCCAACTGCATGACTGGCTAATTCATAAACATGTGCCTCCTACCTTGACCATTATAAAGTACTGTAGTTAAGAAAATTTTGTCTTGGTAAATGTAATGAGTGGTGCCCTGTGTTTTGTATAAATAGAAACATATGCAAACTGCTCAGGTTGTTTCTTCATGTGAGGGGAAGGGTGAGGAACCTTTTTACACTGTGTAGTAATGAGTAATGTTTTTTTTTTTTTTTGCAGTTTTAAGATTGTAACTTCTAAAATTCTCAGTATAGTTTATTAAAGGTTGCCGACCCTTAAACTGAGTCTAAGTTTAAGTATAAGCTTAACAATGCTGTAAACTCACGATCTATCAAGGAGCAAAAGTTTGCAATACTGTATTTAAGCTATGCATGCAATGTAAAATTATTTAGATAAAACATTTCAAAAGTCAATATGATAGTTTTATTTATTTTTTAAACCTATATCAGGTAGGTGTTAATAAGAAGATTTACAGGCATATTATGAGGTAGTATAGGAATCACGATAGAGTATACGATGTGTGAAATTTGTTTAGTTCTAAGGAGATTGAAAGAGACAGAAAATAAGCATTTTAAATGTAATGAAAACAAACCTTGGAATAGTCAGTGATGTAATATTTAATATGTGCAATAATGGAACAGACAGAGGGCACTGCCACTACAAACCTCAGGCGAGGTTTCCAGATAAGTTACTACAGAGATAGAGTAAGGTAAGAGGAGAACTTGCTTTGTAATACTCCAAATCCCGACGTGAACCTGAAGTTACCTCCCTGAGCCACTAATCCTGCTTCGTAGTACAGTTACAAAGCCGTTTGTGCCGTTCCCATATCTGGGAACGGCATGAACAGTGTATGGAAGAGGGATGAAAAATGTAGATGTAAAATAACAGTCCTCTCAACAGTTTCCTAACAAACGTAGACGTTTTTGCAAGTTGAAATCAACGAGTGTAGCGAGTAGCTAAAATGATGCTAGTACATGGATAACAAGCTGAGCATTTTCCACCACAATCTTGCTATAAAGTGATTAAAAGACTGATTCACACACCCACGGGCAAGGTGAACAGAAAGTACACACCCAGTAACTTCTGGGGGATTTTGGAGTATACTTATTTCTGTTGCTTTTTTTGTTTGTTTGTTTGTTTGTTTGTTTGTTTCTTCCTTTCTCTTTTTGTGTTTTTTTGCATTTCAGGTTAACATTTAAGAATTTACTGAAGTTGTAATACTGAAGAACTACTGATGACTGAATTCTTCCTATAGATCCTAGAAATATTTAAGAGTATACTTTCTTTTACTGTACATAGTATTGCCACTGTTTAATTTGATGGGCTTGTTTTTGATTAATCATTAGTAGATAGAAAAAAATAAAGTAAATAAAAAGTGTACTTTAAAATGCTTAAAACAGTCAGATACTATTTACATTTATCTTACAGGACAAAATAAAATTATTTTGTTCCATTATTTCGATCCATTAAGTTTGACCTCACATCATTCTTTTACTTATTTTGTTGGTTTACGCTTTGTTTTTGCCTCTTTTTCTCTTTAGCTCTCACTCTCTTTCTATATATGTGTCTGTGTGTTGCATCACTTGTTGGTAGAATCAAAGCAAGTCTGCTCCCTGTCATGTCCTTTTGAGCCTACTTCACAGTGACAAGTTGGAAAAAGACACCTCTTGATGGTGACTGACATTTACAACAGTGGACATATTTGAAATAGATGGGCGTTTGATCTGGAACGATAACAGGTTCCTGGTTGCCTTTGAGCTTTATTGGTGTCAATTGAGGTCCAGCTTTAAAATATGTGTATGATGGAGGGGGTTCTAGATATCATATAGGAAACCATCATGTCTCATGAGGATAAACAGAAAAATGCCGTCGGTCTGTGTGTGTGTGTGTGTGTGTGTGTGTGTGTGTGTGTGTGTGTGTGTGTGTGTGTGTGTGTGCACATTAGCGATTCTACGCTGATGGATCAGAGACGGTTGGAAAACTTAAGTACTTTTCTTTCATGATTAGCAAAGCGTGGCACTTTTCTGTAGGGTCAGCAATTCCCAAAGCCTATTCCGGCACACTGACGGTTTTTTTTTTTTTTTAATCATTTCTAGAAATGTATGCATCTCTATATCTGGAGAGATCTGGGTTAAAATAGTTTACTGCAAAATGATGCACTATGACAAATCACTTTAAAGGGGATACAATCCTGAAAACCAAGATGTTTCTCTGGCAGAGACATCATCTGTAACCCCCCCCATCCGAGTGAAGTTTTATTCTGTTGCTTCACATAAATTTGGGTTTGCATGTTATGCAATTTGTAATGCATTTACTTCAGTCTTGCATGGCGGTAATGTGCTATTGTTTTCTCCTAGGGCACAAGCGACTTCTGTGTGTCTCCAAATAAATTCATTGTTAACCAAACTAAGGATTTCCTCACTGCGGGTAATTTATCTCGCACAGACACCAGCTCTTGTCTCTGAACATTAAGGCATGATACTAACCTTCCTGTTTCTCTCACCTTGCAGACGTTGCACACTATTATTTGTTCTGCAGTCCGAATCTGCAAAACCCCTTCCAGCAGGTATTGACCAAATGTCCTGGCTGTCTTCTTATCTGTGTAGTCATTGGCAATAAATCACACACTAGTAAATAGATTACAGTTTAAAAGGTGTGAATTTTCTTGTTAGATGTAGCTAATTTATTGCAAACCCCTACTTGTGGGGAAAAAAAAAAAAAACAAAACAAAAAAAGAAATGCAGGTCACAGAAGATTGATTATTGGCGCATTACTTATTTTAGGTTTCCAGTTTCAATAGAATTTGTGTGTGTATTTCCTGTGTATGACCCATACTTCTGGTGCTTTTACCTGTGTGGGGTTACAGTGAAGTCCGACAGTAATCAAGGATGGAGTGCTTACATTGTGCAATACATGGATTTTCAGTTAGCTGACATTTTTGTCTTAAACACCTTTTATTTAATTTGTCTTCTGTAGTATTTTAATTTCTCAAAAGACTAAATTTTAGGTATATTAGTACAAGTTACAATCGTAAAAACAAATAGCCCTCAATCCTTACGATATATCTCTGTTTAAGCAATTCTGTATATAACCAATTTTGTTCCACAAACAAAATCAAATGAAAACATTTTCAACGTATTTTTATAATATTAAATACATTTTTGAAATAGCATTTCCATGGTGATCTAATGTGTTAATGCAGTGGTTTTTGAGTGTTTGAAGTGTGTTTGCTTATCACTTTCTCTTAAATGGCTGTTTAATGGAACATTTGTATTCCTTTCATGTCCCTAGAAAGAAGGTAACTGTCTGTGTTTGAAATGCTGATCCACTAACATCCTCCTTCCAAATAATAACAGCAGAAATGCCACAGCTGCTGAGCATTCAGATTAAAGCGGGTTCAATATTGCAGGTTTGAAACTGAGCTGCTATTCAGAAGCTGATAATTTTCAAGGCAAACCAGACTGAGTCACAAAGCCTCGTCAAATAAACACTAACCCATTTTTTTTTACGCGTCCGTGCCTAACATGAGGGAGGATTATAATAACTATTTCAGAAAATTTTCAGTGACAGATGGTGTGGTCTCAAGTGGCTCTGCATTCATGAGACATATAAGATACGTCTCTCTGAGAGGATAAACCCGTGACCTATAATTATTTAAAAATCCTGGATGTTTAGTTGTCATCATGGCGCCCATTTCTGCAGCAAAGTGATGCCTGCTTTGTCTGAAGAGATAATCCCTAATCTGATGTCCCAGTTGATATAAATATTGCTCTTTTGTTTCTGCTTAAGATTATTAGTGCGAAAAAGCGGAGATGAAAGATAATTGATGTGGTAGGATATTGTAGGCCTATCTATTTAAGGTCTTCTTTAAGCCAAATTTGTTTACAGTCTAAATCTGCATAAACACTGCTCTACTTAATAAGATCCTCTTTGTTTGTTTTTTATATTTACCTATATGATATAAGGACTGATTGTGTTCTTTTTTTTTTTTTTTAACAGTCACTTACGATCTGCCAGCGCTCTCTGACCACAATGCAAATCCAGATCCAGGGCCTGCTGCAGTTCTCCATACCCATTTTTCCCACAGCTCAGGTATAAGTGGTGGCCCCAACAGCCCACCATTACCCCAGGCTGTGGAAGGTTGCATATCATTGTCTCCCCTTGTGCACCTTTTTTATTTCTTATTTTTTTCTTTGACAGAGAGACCTATTAGGGATCCAGAGGCTGCTAAACTCCACAGAGTTCAATGTTCACCAGTTAACAGCCTTGCTTGACTGCCGCGGGATACATAAGGTAAGGTCAGAGTCTGACTAGGACACTTTTTAATAGAAATTCTTTGAAACAGAGCTCAAAGCTACTTAGAGGCCTAGCTTGGCTGATTTTTGACCTTATCTCTGTGTACTTCTGTGTACTGACACCACTTTACCAGTTTGCACGCTGTGTGTCGGGGAGAGGCAGGCTCTGCTCGCCAATTTCGGTCTTCTGATAATAAAAGACCCACAAGTTTCGACTTATCTCACCTGTTTTCATTTAAGATAAGAATGGCTTTGCATATATCAAAATTGGACGGAGGACCGCATTCAAATGTCAGCTGGATTTTAGAATGCTGAACCGAAAGGCCGGCTTTCACACCAGTTAAGTTACATATAACGTAGATTTGTTACTCACTAACAAATGCACGCCGATAAAGCACACCTGGGGAAAGTAAATTATTATAAAGAAGCTAAATCTACGTTGAACTAAGTCGATTTAACAAAATGTACAAGAATCTGGCTGATTTTTAAAAGCGGCTTTGACCGGCCAGTAACTTAACAGATTTTGACAACGATTTGAGTGCATTTATCTGCAAGGTGTTCACCTATCATCCTCAGAACTTGAAGTTGCACCAATCCATTTATGATTCTACTTGAATTTCTCCATTTGATTCCTTCTTTTTTTTTTTTTTTTTGCATATTCAGCACTCACAAAATGAGAAAACGTATTCCGGTTGTGTCCCCTGTGCATGGTTGCATGAACTGGCAGTCCATTCATTCGGCGCAGCATGCATTCTGTAATCATACCACTTTAGCTTACCCAAACAGTATCTCTCCTTCCGACTGCCAAGTGATGGGATTTTTTTATTTTTATTTTTTTTATTTCTTCACACCAGTGTTGACTGGAATGATAGTGATGATATAACTGTACTGCAGGTGCATGCATGGTGTGTGACTAACAGATAGAACTGTGCTCATTATCGGTCTGTTTGCCTGGTGATCGTTTCGGCTGATGCAGCGGTTCTGCAGAGACATTGTTTTGACTGGAGAATCATCTTAATGGACTGTACTGAGGACACAGTAAGGTTTTCATCACAGCTTGGCTCAAAATAATCTCCAAAAATCTGTGGGAGCTCTGTCTTTCCCTTCCTTCCCTGGTGGCTTTCTAAAACCAGGGTCGTGTGTTTTATTTTTGGCAAGGTTTCCTGAAATGATTTGGTATTTACATGTGAAATGGCTGTGCTCAGAATATATGATTAATTGTTTTGTAATGTCACCACAGGAATGTGCATGCTTTCAGTCTGGTTGATTTTATCTTAATTAAATGTACATTTACAGCAAAATAGCATAGCATAACGGAGAAAACAGTTTATATCCTAAAATGTTGCTCCACTAGTGACAAATGATATCTAAAAAAAAGTTTGAGAATTCTGCAGCCCTGACAGCACATGCCGGACATTAAAGCAAGACTTTATTTTTCTCAGGCAGATTTAACAAGCACATCTAAGCAGCAACACATCCTTAACATGCATATCATCAGAATTTGTCTTGAGATTTGTATCTCGACAACTATCTCTGCAGTGGAAGACTGGAACTGCTTATTGTCCATCAACAAAACAACTCACGGCCTTCTGCGTTCAAAAGCCTTGTTTCGACATTGCTCAGGGACTTCACTAGTTGCAAATGTGTTTAAGCTGTTTTATAATTTAAAAAAAAAGTAAGAATGCAACAGGATTCATATCAAATCAAGCATGCAAAGCCAGCCTTCCTTGCTCAGACTGGTATCTGTGAGGGTAAAATGTGCACTCAAGGTTTGCTTGCCTGACAAAAAGCTACACAATTTATTAATACAAGTAAAAATGGCTTTTAGAACATTAAATGATACGATGTTATGTTTTTTCTCTTCTGAAAACTAAAAATTGACTCTTTCAGGACTACCTGGATGCCCTCATGGGTGTGTGCTATGACGGCGTGGAGGGGCTCCTCTATTTCTCTTTGTGTTCTCTTCTGGCTGCCTGCGCACTCTCTGCCATGCTGTGTGTAATTTTCCGACTGTGGACATTAATGGGCAGCAGGTCAGAACTGAGTGAACTGCCCCCCCCCCCCCCCCCCACCCAAACCCCCCCCCCCCCCCCACCACCTCATTGCGTACTGCCCAGCGTGTACGTTTGCAAAATGTTCACCCTCCGTTTTGTCTCTGTACTTCTGTCTCGTTGTGTGGTTCTTTAACTCTCATCCAGGGAGAAGGAGTACAACGACATCGATGAGGAAGACCCGTTCAACCCACAGGCGCGCCGGCTGTCGTTTAACCCCAGAAGGTCCAACACGCATAGTTTCTGCAGCTACATCAGCAGCCTTGGCAGCCAGGCCAGCCTTCATCCACCTCCTCAGTCTCAGTCTAATTCCACCATACAGCCTCCTGAATATATGTAAGGCTCAGCAGCGGATGACTGCGTTTTTGAATCTACATATTTAGCCTCTTAGATTTTTTTATATTTTTTTTTCCCCCTCTTTGCTTAACAGGAATCAGTCCATGCTGTTCGGAGGAACCCCTCGGTATGAAAACGTTCCGCTCATAGGGGGAGGATCTCCGCCTCCTTCGGTTCGTTGGCCTTATGAGGCTCTAGTGACCGTAGTCTGATAATGATATGCAACAGCATGCAGAACATTATAATGCTAGTACAACACACACAACCTCACAGGGTCGGAATATACTCAAGGAACTTCTGTTCCAATTCAAGTGACTGAAGAGAGACATCTGATGGCCACATGTAGAAGTGCATCTCATCTGTGCATATTCCTTCTTGTTTGCTATTAGCATGTTTTTATTTTTTATTACAAGATAATGAATTGTTCTCTAGTTAATACAAAACATTTGCTCATGTGCGAGCTGGTTAAGCACCATATGTTTTGCTTCAGTTTAGTAAAGCCCACTTAATTGTAGCGTAGTGTGTGTTTTGTCTCCAGAGCTCAGTGATAAATAATAGATAAAAGATGGAAGACAGATAAATCCACAGTCCACATCTCGGCTCTGTGATGTTTTCTTCCTGCGAAGATTTCTTGCTTCTGTGGCTTGAGCAGCTTTCACAGCATACCAAAGACTAAAAACACCTTTTGTGTGGGTGAAGGCAAGCGAGAATCTGAATCATTGTCTGAAATGTTGCTATGCGAGGCACATTTTTTTATCAGTTACAGATATCTTTGCTTTCTGTCTGCTCATAACAGAGAAGTTGGAAGCTTTAATAAAACACATGCTAAATAAAAAAAACAATAAAAAAAAACTTGAGTTTGCCTACATTTGTAGTTATGGTTTGGATTTTTTTTTCTCTTTGGTTTTACTGTGTCAGCTTTTCTGCATTTTGCTTTTTTGTTTTTCATGCAAGCAGTCTGTCAGTGACATGTCTAACAGCTCTGTGAAAAACTTTTCTTTTTTAATCCCCAACTCAGACTTTGATAACTGTAAGTTTCTATTGATGTTCATTCTCTTCACTTTCATTCATCTTCATTCCATATTTTTAACACACACCTTAGACTCCTTAGATATTGTAACTTTGACCCAACGACACTCAGTTACCCCAACTCTGACCTCCTAGCACTGTCTGACTGTTGCATGTGAGTGTAACTCTACCTTTTGCTTATGCTCTATTTTACCTGCTTTTTACATTTTGTTTGTTTACCTACCTCCAAACTATGCGAGTTTAAGACTGAAAAACAGGGAAGAACTGAAAATTATTTCCCAAATTGAATCTACATTACATTATTTATACATATGTGATAACCAAGCTGCATCAACAGCACTTTAAAGCTAACTTCATATGTCTCTTACTTGCAGTATTCGCCCAGTATGAGGACCACATACCTGTCCATGAATGATGCCCAAATCAGACACTTGAGGACTGACTTCCAGGTGTAAGCTGCTGCCTGCTGACCCCTTCTCCGTGCATCAGTCAGAGCAACTGAGTTCCTGCTGAGAAAGCTGTCTTCATGACATAATCCTATTTACGGGAACAACAGACTCTTGTCCGATCTCAAGCATGAAAGCAGGCCGTATGAGACAGTTACTTCAGTAAGACGTCAGTGCAGTGTTTGAAGACGCCTGAATGCAGTTTTGAAAAGAGATGGCCTCAAAGACATCTGTTTCTTTTATGGAAATCCTTAAACTCAAATTGAGACATTTCGGTCAGTCATATTCAGAATTTTTAACTGAAATAATCCAATCTTTTTTTTTTTTTTTTAAGTATCATGTGAAAACTTTTGACAATGTGACCTTGCACATTTTCTAAATATTACTTGCATATGTAATGAAAACTTTATCATAGCTTGTAATTTTGCTCAGAAGAGCCAAGGATGCCTTTTTACAATAAGTCTTAACTGACATACCACAGGTGTTTTATGCAACATATGAGGATGTAGACGCATGTGTGAAATAAAATTGACATTTAAGTCTTTAATTATTTTTATCTTTTTCAATTATGTCACAAGTGAGAAAAAAAAATGTGTGCATCAGTACAAATAAATGGTTTCTCATAATATCGTGGCTTATATAAATGCAATTTACTAAAAGGAAACAATCTTTTAAAGATATTTCTGTAAATGTTATTTGTTTTAATGCTGACTAATGTTTCAAGCTACAGAAAAAGAAAATACAGCAGATTTTAAGTCAGTGCCTATAGTTGTAATAATATTGGTTTTAAAAGAATTCAGTGTGACATGATCCATTTAATATATGCTGAAGACAAAACTATTCATTCACCTGGAAGATTTACATTATTTTCATCAGCCAAAATGTTTTGCTTCTAAAAGGGAATAAGATGAGTGATTACAAATCATTGTGAAAAATAGTATCTGCTTTCCATACAAAATTATCTATTTGCATTTATAGCTTAAGGGAAAAGGATACATCAAATTATTTATACACTTCTCAATAATAAATTTTTTTTTAAAAATCTTTAAAAACAACATTCTCGCCCTTCTTATAAAAGAAGAACCGTCTTCAGCAGCAACAGCGTAATGTAGTCATGTAGTCATCATTAGCATCATTAGCTTACGCTTCTTTATACCACCATATCATTAAGGTTTCTACTCACCTCTTTCAGGATCCATCAAGGTCCAAAGTCTACAAAGCAAGCCCATATATAAGCCTCATGAATATTTTTAAAAGTTAACAAGATGTGTTTGTACTGATCTGCTATGTTCTGTTTTCTCCAAACGTTGCTTTGTTCGCTGTGATCAACCATTGGTCCTAAGACAAAGTTTCAGGAGCCTACTGAAACTCAAACCCCTGCTTGCATGGAGGTGCTTACACCTTCTGATTATCAATTAATCAATAGTCAATACACTATTTGCTGCATCAAAAGCAAATAGTGCTACTTTTCTATTTCGATAGTGTAGACTTAGAAATAGTGAAGCTCTTTTCAGCAGCTCTAGTAATGACAATGATTTTTTCCTGTAATCATGTTTTTTTGAACAAAAGATAGCCAGAAACAACAGAAAGATGTGGTAAAATCAGAAGTTCTAGATTTTGTACCACGGTTGAACACAGATTTGCAGCTCTGACACATCTGCCAGGTCTAAAAAAAGAACAAAAAAAAAACACTTTGAAGCACTTTCTAATTATGCCTTGATTGTTTTGAACATAACACCATACTGGAATCAGGATACCACTGATGGGTAATTTTTTTTTTTTTTTGTGCAAAGATGATTGCTCTTAATGGCACTAAAAAAAAAAAAAAAAAACAACAACCCTAAAACAATAGTCCATTTCTTGCTTTTATCACCAGCAATTTCACACTGTTACAGCAAAACTTGCAAAAACATTTATTTTCATATGAACCATTTCAATTTTTGTCACAAACCTAAAATCACACATTTATTCTCTCGACAGGAGAAGTACTAGTCATTTCCTCCACAACATGCTTTATAGTCATTAAGAAAAAAAAAAAAATAAAATAAATAAATAAATAAATAAATAAATAAATAAAAATTAAAGAAGGAGCTGTCCAAGGTGCTAGCCATCAATCAGTAGGGGGTGCTGTCGTTTGAAATATAACATTGCAGTTTTTTTCTTTTTTTCTTTAGCTTTATGAAAACTGATGTCGTCATATGGCTGCTGTTATATTCTATGTAAGAAATTATCTTAGCATAAGATTAAGTGGTACCTAAATTTGAAACTTAAATCCCGAAGCGTAGTCATACCTCGGACGCCTTGTCCTTCCTCGCCTGCCGTAGGAAACAAGACGAAAATCGTGCGGGCATGGCGTAAGCAGCTAGCCTGCTAGCCATTTGAGGCTGCTTATTACTATAACAAAATGCTCTATAACAAGTCACATTTTGTGTCTCGATAAGGGAGGATGTGGCTAAATAATGGGAAACGTCTTTGGGAGAAAGAGCCGATCCTCTCGTGTAACGGAGCAAGACAAAGCCATTTTGGTAAGCTGAGGAGGGAGCTCCGTGAGATGAGCACAAGGCTATTATCGTCGGACAAAATTAAACAAAAAAATATCTGGGCTTTATTAAACGGAATACCGCTTGCTACATTATATCCATTACATATCTTTCTGAGTTTGTGCTCACTTTTGCAGCAACTGAAGCAGCAGAGAGATAAACTGAAGCAGTATCAAAAGAGAATCACCTTACAGCTGGAGAAGGAGAGTCTTCTGGCTAAGCAGCTGTTAAAGGATGGCAAGAAAGAGTAAGCAGACCCCGAGATGCAAATGACAGCAGTTTGTAGCAGATCCCAACCAGTGGCATCACTTGCTGTGTTCCCTCTATTTCCGCCGTTTAAAGCTGAGCGTTTTGTGTTTTAACTTGTTGCAGAAAAGCACTGCTGTTGCTTAAGAAGAAACGCTACCAGGATCAGCTACTAGAGAAAACTGAGAGTCAGATTTCAAACCTAGAGCGTATGGTGAGTTTTTTTTTTTTTTTTTCTTGTATAAAAATATATAAACATCTGTCTGATTACGCTGAGGTGAAGTCTATCGACAGTCAAACAGGATTTTATCCTCACTTTAAAACAAAGACAAAATCATAACAAAGGTCACAGTTTATACTGTGTTTGGCATTTTATTTAACTTTTACACAGTTGGCGTCTTTGATGCAGTTAGCTTTACTAGGTGTAGACTTCATTTTCTGTCTGTATTTCCTTGAGTGAAGTGAGTTTTTGTTCAACTGTGAGATTTCCAAACCATTTCCTAATCCAGCATGACCTGATCTGTGACAGATAGTCAAATTCTTCAAAATAGACCAGCTTTGCTGTAGTATTTAGCTTTTAGGTATTTTAAGTTTCACACTCTGAAATTAACATCCTAAATTTATTTTTCGTTTTAAACATCTCAGTGAGTGATATTGAAAAATAGCTATGTTTTCTAATGTTAGTGACTTATTAGGATATAAAGTCATACTTAAAATGATCAGATTCTGTCCCCATCTTTGTGCAACATTAAGCTAATTGTTAAATCTTGACAAATGACTTAAATGTGACAAAACAACTCGATTCACCATTTTTGACTTGACCGGTTTGTTTTGTCGGTGTGCTTGTCGGTTACTCTGTAACTACATTTTGAAAAAATATAATATTTGTCAACAGGTTCAAGACATTGAGTTCATGCAAATCGAGGTGAAAGTCGTCGAGGGGCTTAAAATTGGCAATGAATGCCTGAAAAGCATGCACGAGGTACATATTTAGTTTTTTTTTTTTTTTCTTTCTGCTCTCTGTTTAGAAATGTGCCTTTGCACATTCGTTGTATTCATGCACCCTTAAGCTGTCTGTCCATCAGTGTATCAGTGTACACTGTAACTGTGTCAGAGTTTTATCTGATAGGAATGCTTTCTATAATGTGATCCCTGCAAAAAAAAAAAAAAAAAACGAGCAGCGCAGAAGGCTTTTGGATCGTGGTACAACAACATAGCTGTTGCACATGGCTTTAAGATTAAAGGATTAAAGAAAAGCCTCGGCGACATCACTCTGAATGCTGCACATGCTTAGATACTTAGACCTTGCTTTAGGGGATTCACAAGTCTGACAGAATGTGAAAAAAAACTAATATTTTAGTTTGAAATTTAAAACAAAATTCAATGTGTTTTCTTTTTTTCACAGATCATGTCAATAGAAGATGTGGAAAAAATCCTGGATGAGACCCAAGAATCAATTGAGTATCAAAGGGTAAAACAAATTAACTTCAGGGTAACCTATATGCAAATGATTCCACTTCCTGGATAGTTTTATTTGTTTACTGCTTTTAAATTACCTTTTTTTTTTTTTTTTTTTACTTCAAATAGTGCAGATAGCCTGTAATTAAGTGCAGATATGCATCAACAAGTCCTACATTTTGCATTTGCAGCACATAGATGAAATGTTGGCTGGAGCCATGACACACGAGGATGAAGAAGCAGCTTTAGCAGAATTAGAAGCCATCACTCAGGTGGGTTCTAAGATGGATGTTAAACTTTATATTTATTCTAAAAAATGTCTCATCGACCACACATCTCCCTTCGCCGCTCCACCTAAATTTGTCCATAACGTCGATCCTGAACTGTTGGTTGCGTCTTCTGGAGAAGAGCTGATTCATATTAATTTACATATTTAATTTCAGATTTTTAATAGGTTTCCGAGGGATTTTCAGCAAGTCACAGCCGTGTAGGAATCTAATTACAAGTTGTAACCGAAACAATTGTGCTCATGAATTATGCAGATTTGTGGGGATTAAAGTATGTATTGTGCTCTAATTGTTTTTAATGATACACTCTGTCAGATTGTAAAAAAAATGACTATGTTTCATAATTGAGTGTTGACACTGGTTCAATGACTGCATTTATTCTTATTATATAAATAAAACTCAAAGATTTGAGTGGATTGAAAATAACTGTATTTAGGGTAGAGTTCATCTTACCGGAGAAGAGCAGCACATTTCCCTCATATTTGATCACCTACAAATGTCTTATCTGTTATCAAAAAACAAACAAACAAAACTTAATGAATATCCAAAGATCTGACAAAAATTGTGTTTTATTTGATTGTGGATGTTTTGCTTTGAATTACACACACAAGTTCATGTATTGCCTAACTTCAGTTATAAATCCAGTTAAATTCAGTTTTAAACAGCCGCATCAGAGGCTTTATCCAGGAAAGAGAAGCAACAAAACACTGAAACATTCAGGCAGGTGTAATTTCTATGGCACACACAGGGTTAATTTCAGCAATAGTAATTGTTAATGCTGACTGAAACCTAAACTGTTGCTTAACTTGCCTTGCACTTTTGATTTGCTTACCTCTGGTACAATAAAAACATCTTCTGTCCAGATCTAAGAATCATATATTCCCATCATTTTTTTTTCTTATACCCGATTTTGTTGTAAATGTCTGGATTTAAACTAGATATCAGGAGATACAATCCGAGATGAGAGTTTATCTCTTGAAAGAAGAGCCAAACTTCAGGAATTATTTGGCTTGAAAAAAAATAAAAAAATAAAATAAAATCCCCAAAACATGTACCCTTTTATGTATGATTTACAATCTCACTGTCTCCAGTTGAGATAGTCTTACATCAGCTTCTGCAAAAAGGAGGGGAACAAAACAAAAACAAAATAGCTTAAATGCACACCTTTCAAGCTCAGCTACATTCTGCAGTGAACCGTGAAAATAATAAAAACAGGTTTTGTGGAAGAAGATGTTCTGGATGGATGAGTAAAATATGGACCTTTTTGGCTTTACTTGAGGAATACCACACCAGTTTATTTTTTATGCTAATGACTTCAAGGTGCTTGAGGGTTGATTCTTATGATAGCATTTTTAATGAAGCAGTTTTTTATCTCAGCCTCAAGCTATTAATAAATAGAATAAAGGTGAGCAACAACTGGGTGTTCATGAAGTCTGTAAATACCTTTTTTTTTCTTTTTTAGCTTGTGAATGAAACATTCCTTTAAGCCTCCAGATGGTTTTATTTTGCTTTGTTTTGCTTTTCTTCTTTTTATTCAGGAAGAAGATGTAGCACTGCCAGAGGTTCCTACTGACCTTGTACCAGAGATACCAGAAGCTGCTAACGTTGAAACAGGTAGACTTTATCTTTTTATTCTGCTCTTCTAAAAATGTTTCAAACTTAATTTTGTTCTTATTTGTTTTTGTTTGTTTGTTTTTAGAGAGGAAAGAAGCAAGGAAGCAGGAGGATAGAGAGATGCTGGCAGCCTAAGAGGATTTCTGGGCGATACCCAGCACTGATCTGCAAATAAAGCCCCTTTAGTTTTGTAACAAGGGGAGGATTTGTATCCAACATAGACTTTTCATACAGTTTACAGGAGCATAAAGTTCAATATTGCATTTCTGTCTGTTCAATTTGGAGTCGTTTCATAGTCACTGTGCTGGTTAAGGCATGTAGAAAAAAAATAGGATTTTAGATGTTTTAAAATGACCATGAAATAATAAAACATAAAATCGTTTTACATAAACTAAGCTGTAAAAAAAATAAATAAATAACAGTTTGGACTTTTTCTATCAAGTTGTAGAGCATGCATTTATCCAGAAGAGGGCATTGTTTGCTTTCTTTTCTGTGGTAATACGCTTTGACAATATACTACGTCCCCTTTATAATGTCATCAGTGCAGTGAAGGTGTTTATTGTCAAAAAATAAAAAGCTTGCTGAAAGTGGGAGTTACTTGGGAGAGGGATATGGTATGTACAGCACTAGATTCAGATTTGTGCTGAACTTCACGTGAAGCTCAGCACAAAAAGATCCCAGTGGTGTTTCGTAAAGCCTCTTTGACTTGCAGCGTTTGCACATGAAATGTTATATTGGAACCGGAGAAGCCGCCTAATAACGGTGGATAAACTATACATATACTGAGATCTAAAACACATTGTTCCAAATGACCCAATGAACATAAATCAGACATATGGCCCAACTGAAAACTTTTTGACAATTACATAAAACATTTACTTCATAGTACAAATCAAATGTATATAATCAAAATTTGTAATTTCTGTGTATTGATCAGTCTCCACTTGGTCATATGTGTGTGAGGCGGTCACCAAATCTACAATTTGACCAGATAATGCTACATTCACGACTGTAGGGATTTTGCCTTCGATGTACTTGCAATGAAATTAAACTTATTATTCGTTATGTGGCTATTTCCTTGGGTTAAGCCATGACTCTCTCTATGTGCTATATGTATGTCATGTTAAGGATAACTTCGCACAGTATTTGAATACCACCCAATATCTTCGAGATTGTGAAAAACACGACATTCGGGTTCGGTCCGTGAATGCAACAGCGGGCTGTCAAGCGTCGGAGAAGGAAGGTGTGTTTAGTTTGTAGGTTTCGGGAGCGCAACCATATTCCTGCGGTGGCGTTTGTGTCGCTCCCGGTGAGCTCAAGCCTGCTTTTTCTACCTGTTCATTCACTCGTTTATTCTTTTTTTTTTTTTTACTCGGATAAACGCTTTTGCGATAAAAACCGTTTATGGTCCTGGCTGAAGATTTCACCATGTCTCGAACTGACGAGGTTCATCGCTTTACGGAAAATGTTTATAAGGTAAGGCTGAACTAATGAACAAAGTTTGGAGACATACATTGTGCTTATTTGTTTGGCCATTCAAAATGCGTAGACGTGCAATGGTAATTTTCTTGTTAACATCTACCAAAAAAGCGCACAAGCTGAGTTGGTTGCTATATTCCAAATTCACAGTCTTTAAAGAAAAAAAAAGAAGTCATTTTCGTGACGTCCAGCCATGTTTCTCAGGTTAATTAGGGCGACACCTTCCAGCCAAAACTGCTCACGAACCTGCAAAATCAGGGTCACCGTCTCATTACATGAAGGCCTGTTGAATTAGTCCGCCTCTGTGCTCATGACAGTTTAGGTTCGGTTAGGCTAGTCCCTGTAAACCGGTGGATTTATAGAAGCCTAGTTCTTTGAAATGGGAACAGTCTGCATTCCAGAGGACTGTGTTTGGCAGGGAGGGTTGAGTCTCTGTTGCAACAAGTAAACATTTGTTCTCTTCCTCTCAAACCTGATTTTCATACAAAGACCTGTGTGGACTTGGTGGCCGCCACCGTTTAATTCTAAAACACGGGAATGAGGTTAAAAAGTTGTGATTGTATTTGACTTGAGGATAAAAGTCCTGTCAAGTAGGTTAATTTATCTGATGTATGCTATCTGATCTTTGAACCAGCATGAAATGACACCTGATGAGTAGTTGTATAAACGGCTGATACAATCTTGTGTGTGTATGTATATATATATATATACACACACACACATAGACTTGGCTCCAACCAAGTCTGGTTCTTGATTCAAGTCCTGTATCTTTCATTTATTATTTATTTTAAGATGCCCAAACTTTATTCCAGTCCTATTGGCTGAATCCATCATTTCAGACAAATGATTTTTGCTGTAAAGTTAATTTATTCCAGTAATTTAGCTCTCTATGAAACACATTATGCAGATTAATTACACACTGACATTTTCAAGCCTTTAGTTTTGTTAATTATGATAATTTCTCCTTACATCTATTGAAAACAGGACAGTTATGGACTAGGAATTTACATCAGATGAATAACAAAACAATTTTAAGAAATATGGGCTTAGTGAAATGCATGTGTAATACCTGCGTAGAGGTTATTTTCAAAAGGTACTAACGATCCCATCGAAACGGATATCACAATTTTATTTTTAATATAGCTCTACATCCTTCCTTGTCTTCAATTTTTCTGTTTTTGTTGCACATTTAAAACCTGATCCATTAAACAAAAATGGCTGAAACGTATGGCAAATGTTGGTATTGAGACTGATGACTGGAAGCTTTGATTAGCGTACAATTTTCCAGAGTTGGAAGGATTATTCCTTTTCTTGTAGTGATGTGGGTTTATCAAGGACTATGGTAGGTCTTCCTCTTAGGGTCAGTTGAGGTTTTGTGTAAATTTTGTTCATTCAAGTGCAAACGCAGCAGTGAACCTTTGTCACTGGGGAGGAGGCACCCCGTCAGAGCCCTGACAGGCAGGAACTCTGTGGGGCAGCGGAGTGGTAAGGCAGTCCCTCTCCTACTCTGGGGATCTGACCCAGTGGCAAATAACACCCTAGCAAGATTTTTTTTTTTTTTTTTTTTTTTTTTTTTTTTTTAAAAAAAAAAAAATAAGAGTTTAATTTTTTTTTTAATTTTTTTTT